>NC_064575.1:45259070-45562100 GCF_937001465.1 Orcinus orca
TTCAGAGAAATGTAGAATTACAATTAAGAGACCTCATGGACGTGACTCCTAGCTTTGTTGCATACAAGCTGTGAGCCTGGGTAAGTTAATTAACCTGTGTGAAATCTACATTTTTCTTATACACTATGAAATAAAATCCTGCACATAAGGAGCTTAAAACAGTGCCTGGTGTATAATAAGCCCTCTAAAAATGTAAGCTAAGAAAAGTTGTATTTTGCATTCAACTACCATTGTTTCTCTTAAGTTGGGTTTTATATCATAATAAAAGCCAAAAATCCTTCTACCAAAGCCCTAGTTAAATCACTTGACTCCCACCTTGTTACCTCTTCATAAAAACCCTTCTGATATCATCACTTCTACTCTCACACTCATTTAACTCCAGCCATCCCAGCCTCCTAGCTGATATTGGAAGATGTCAGGTACAATTCTACCTCAGAGCCTTTCCATTTGCAAATAGAAAATACCATGTCTACAAATGCTCTTCTATAGATATCTTCCTAGATTTCTTAACTCCTGTAGATCTTTGCTTAAACCTCAAGGTCCTCCCTGATCACCCTCATTTACAATTTCAACCATGCTTCCCAACATTTCATATCATCCTTCCCTGCTTTATTTTTCTCTGAAATATTTATCATCATCTGATATACTCTATGTTTTGTTATTTATTTTTACTTTGACTGTCCCCCCAGTAGCAATATAAGTTCTGTAAAGATAGAATTTTTTCTGTTTTTGAAAGTAAAGTAAGAAGAAAATAGTAAACATGAAACACAGAAGGTCAAAGAAGCAGTGCTTAGAATTAAGATACAAGACAAAAAATAGCACAAAAGTTGAGAGGGTAGTAAATGGAGTTAAAGTATTTCAAGATCATTATAATGTCAAGAAAATGGATAAAAGAATCAAGCAATATTAGTTTTGGATAATTTAAAGATGCACCTTGTATTATTCAAGATAACCACCGAAAGAATAGTAATTGTATAGCTACCAAGCTGATGTTGATTTGGGGGAGGAGGGCAAAGATAGGATATTAAGAAAAATCTAGCAAAATAACAAGGCAAGAAAGAAGGAAAACAGCATAAAGAAAGTTAGGTTAATTGAAGATGAATATAAAATAGGATATTTAAACCCAAAATGTCAGTAATTATGTGCTCCTATTAAAAGACAAAAGTTGTCATATTGAACTTGTAAAATTTACTATTTGTTGATTATAAATAATACATCTCAAAATAAGGAACAAACAGTTGAAAATTAAAGGATGGAAAAGATACCACTTACAATCTTTTTTATTTTAATTGTTTATCTTTATTACTGTTGCACCATTTACACAATTACATATAATTTCAATGCATCTGTTGTACACATTTTTTTTTTGTTTTTTTATTTTTTTTTCCATTTTCTAATGAGTGATGTGTTGGAGTTTGTGACAGGATGGAAGAGAAAACTGGAACTGTGATGAATGCAGACTTTTTTTTTTCATTTCCACCGACCAGTAAACAGAACTACAGGTGCACCCAACCATGGACATACATTAACTGGTCATGAGAAATCTAGGGAGGCTAAGTAGGATGAAAGAATGTTTGTTACTCCCAAAAAGACCTGGGGAGGAAGAATGGAGTATTGGCATCAAGATACATGTGAACAGGCTAAGCAGGCTGTCTGAAAGTTGGCATTCATCCACAACATTAAAAAAATTTCAAAATAAGAAAGCTGTAAATGAAAAAGAAAACAGAAAATGCTGCCTTCATGAACATCCGATTGCCTCGGCACAGGCCCTGTGGGCAGAATCAAACGCATCACTCCCAATCCCCTTGCAGAAGACAAGACATTCAGATCTTAGTGGCGGAGTGCATGTAACAGCAGTTCAGGTACAAAAGATGTACTGTACTTTCAGACATTGATCTTTAAAATCCAGGACTGATTGGTAGAGTTGACTGAAAGTATATTAGGTATTTACCCACAAAAATACTATTTGGATTCTCCCAACACCCTCCCTCCCTTGAAAGGACCACATGCTTGTTCTTGGGCAATACATACCATTATTTCCAATTTGAAACAAGTTAGTATAGGAGAGAGACAGAGAGACAAAAAGACAGAGAAGGAGTCAGAGAGACAGGTTGTTGTTAAGCGGTATTCTTCGTTCCACTGGTTGTCCTTCTTACTCTTTCACTGCTAAGGTTTGATCAGAATTAGCTGCTGGGGTCTCGGCAGATTTGACCTCGTCTGTGGGGGCTGCAGGGGCTTGGCCTTGGGCATGGAACTGAGTGCTTCCGTGGCTGCCAGGATCTCCATGGAGGATGGGGCAGCCTCAGTGTTGCCGGGTTTTGAGTCTTAAGATGGGGCCCCGTCACTTTTTGTCTCCTGCGCGGCAGGAGCTGCAGGAGCCTGAGGCTTTGCGGGTTCCTCTCCCTTCTTGCTCTTGTCATCCTTGGTGGGGCCAAGGGCTCCGCAGCCTAGGTCTCCAAAGTTTTAGGGGCGTTGCCACCTGCAGCTGGCCGGAGGCAGCCGCGGGCTCCTGCTCAGCATCCTTTGGGGGTCCCGGCTTCCACTCAGCTCCCTCCGTCTGCTCCGTCTCTGCCTTCAGAGTGTCTTCCTTGGCTGCCTCTTTGTCTTTCTCACCTTCCTGGTCTTCAGGCTTGTTGGCAGCATCCTAGGCATCCTTCTCCAGCTTCTCCTCCTTGTCCTCCTTCACCTCTGGGGTCTCTGCAGCACCCTGGGTCTCATTGTCCTTCGGGGTTTCCCCCTCTTCTGTCCCAGCTCCTTTGGCCTTCTTGTCTTTGTCCTTAGCCCTCTCATCATTCACATTGTACCCCTTCTTCTTACTCAGCTTGTCTCCCAACTTGGAGTTTGGGTCTGGGTGCCTGTGCTGCCCTGGGTCGCTGGCGGAGGCTCTCTCCCCGGTTCTATGGTGGAGACTGTAGCTAGGAGTGAGTTGGAGTGCTGCCGCAGCCGTGGTCTCCACAGACACTACTGCCGCCCACACTTGCAATCCTAATGATTGTTTAATACAAAAAAGCTAATTAAACTATACCAGTATCAAAATAGATAAAACACATAACTAGAGACAAAGAGGGAAACATAAGAAAGGGTCAACCATTTTAATCCTTTCTTAATTTGTGTTTACCTAATATCACAATCTTAAAATATAGAAATAAAATATAGAACTACAAGGAGAAATAGAAAAGCCAATAATCATAGTGGAAAACACAATCACAATTTTCTCAGTAAATGATAGAAGTAGAGAAAAGATCAGTAAACATTTGGAAGATCTGAACAGCATGATTAATAGACTTAATCGACTTAAACTAATTAATAGACTTAAACTAATTGACTTGTAGAAAACAGTACCCAACAACTGCAGAATACCCATTCTTTTCACACACACACTATGCATTGTTAAAAATTGACTATATGCTAAGTCATCAAGAAAACTCAACAAATTTCAAAGGATTTTAATGATCAAAATATGTTCTATAACTACAAATCTATTAAACTTAAAATCACTAACAAAAAAATGTAGAAAATCTCCATATATATATGAATTAATAAGTATACTTATTATTTGACTAACTTATGATAATCAAAATATTGTGGAATGCAGCTAGGCCCATTCTCAGAGGGAAATGCAGGGTATTCATTACAAAAGAAGAAAAGATGAAATCAAAAAGCTAAACATCTGTCTCATGAAGTTAGCAATAGAACAGTGAAATAAACCTAAATAAAAGAAAAGAAACTGAAAGGTAAGAATAGAAACTGATATAATAGAAAACACACATAAAATAGACAGTATTGACAAGAACAAAAGTTGTTTCATTATAAGAAGCAATGCATTTGAGAAACCTCTCCAAGACACAGATCAAGGAAAAAAGAGAAAAGCCACAAATAATCAATTTAAGTTAGAAATGGAGAACGTCAGAAGATATTTTAAAAAATGACAAGACAATATTGTGAAAAAGATCTTAAGAAGATATTGTTGAAACTATAACAAAATGCTCACCAGTCCTTTTCAAAGTGGTACTGGCAATCCTTGTTAATGTAACAAGACAAGAAAATTAAATGAAAGGTACATAGATTGGGAAGAAAGACATAAAACTGTCTTTGTTCACAAATGACATAATTGTCTATGTAGAAAATCTCAAAAAATAAAAAAAAACCCTTCTGCAACTTATAAGCAATTACAGCAAGGTTGCAGGATACAACATTAATATACAAAGTCAATTGCTTTCCTATAAACCAACAATGAACAAGTGGAATTTAAAATTAAAAACACAATATCCTTTACATCAGCACCCCCAAAAATGAAATACTTAGGTATAAATCTAACAAAATATGTTCAAGATTTATACAAGGAAAACTACAAAACTCTAATGAACAAAATCAAAGAACCAAAGTAAATGGAGAGATATTTCATGTTCATTGATAGGAGAACTCAATGGTATCAAAATGTCAGTTCTTCACAACTTAATCTACAGATTCAAGGCAAGCTCATTCAAAATCCCAGCAAGTTATTTTATGGTTATTGACAAACTGATTCTAAAGTTTATAGGAAGAGGCAAAATACCCAGAACAACCAACATGATATTGAAGAATAAAGTTGGAAGACTGATGCTACCCAACCTCAAGACATTATAAAGCTGTAGTAATGAAGACAGTGAGGTACTGACAAAAATAATGTACAAATGGATCAATGGAACAGAATAGAGAGCCTAGAAATACACCCCCATAAATATAGTCAACTGATCTTTGACTAAGGAGAAAAGATAATACAATGGAGCAAAGATAATCTGTTTAAGAAATAAATAGTGCTGGAACAACCAGAGATTCACATGCAAAAAAACAAACAAAGAAAAAAAAAATCTAGACACAGACCTCTCTTTCCAAAACTTAACTCTAAATGTATCATAGGTCAAAATGTAAAATGCAAACTATGAAACTCCTAGAAAATAGCATAAGAGAAAACCTAGATGACCTTGACTATGGTGATGCCTTTTTTGATGTAACACCAAATGCATGATCCATGAAAGAAATAGTTGACATGCTGCGCTTTACTAAAATTAAAAACTTCTTCTCTGCAAAAGGCAATTCAAAAGAATTGGAAGACAAGCCAAAGATTGGGAGAAAATATTTGCAAAAAATAGAACTGACAAAGGATGGTTGACCAAATATTTTGTTAATGAAAATGTACAAAGAACTCTTAAAACTCAACAATAAGAAAACAACCAGGTTAAAAAATGGGCCAAAGACCTTAACAAACACCTCACCAAAGAAGATATTTAGATAGCAAATAAATATATGAAAAGATGTTCCATATCATATGCCATCAGGGAAATGCAAATTAAGACAAAAATGAAATACTACTACAAATCTTTTGAATGGCCCAAATCTGAAACACTGACAACACCAAACACTGGCAAGGATTTGGAGCAAGAGGAACACACATTTGTTGCTTGTAGGAACACAAAATGGTACAGCCACTTTGGAAGACAGTTTAGCAGTTTCTTACAAAAGTAAACATACTCGTACCACACAATCCAGCAGGCATGCTCCTTGGTATTTATCCAATGGAGTGGAAAACTTATGTCCTCACAAAAAAACCTACACATGGATGTTTATAGCAGCTTTATTCATAATTGTCAAAACTTGGAAGCAACCAAGATGTCCTTTGGTAGGTGAATGGATAAACTGTGGTGCATCCAGACAGTGGAATATTACTCAGTGCTGAAAATAAATGAGCTGTTAAGCCATGAAAAGAAATGAGGAAAACTTAAATTCATATTACTAAATGAAAGAGGCAAATCTGAAAAGACTACATACCGTATGATTCCAACTATATGACATTCTGGAAAAGGTAAAACCATAGAGACTATAAAAAGATCAGTGGTTGCCAAGGGGTGAGGGTTGGGGGAGGAATGAATAGGAAGAGTACAGCATATTTTTAGGGCAGTGGAAATACTCTCTATGATACTATAACAATGAATATATATCATTATACATTTGTCCAAACCCATACAGAGTATACAAAAAGTGAACCCTAAAGTAAACTATAGACTTGGATGATTATGATGCATCAATGTAGGTTCATCCTTGGTAATAGATGTACCATTCTGGTGAGTGATAATGGAAAAGACTATGCATGTGTGGAGGCAGGGGGTATATCAAAAATATCTATACCTTCCTCTACATTTTGTTATGAAACTAAAAATGCTCTAAAAAATAAATTATTTAAATATATATAGTGAAATGCACAAATCCTAAAAAAATTCAAAGAAATAGGAAAGTAAAAATAGTCCTATAATTATTAAATTTGTTAAATCAGTAAATAAAAATCTTCCTACCAAGAAAATTCCAGATCCAAGTTTTATTGGTGAAGAAATAACTACAAATCTATACAAGCCCCTTAGAGAATATAAAAATAGCTCATTTTTATGAGACTAGCATGATCTTGATGCCAAAACCTGATAAAACCATTATAAGAAAGGAGAATTATGGACCAATCTCATTCATGAGCATAGGATTCCAGTAATACAAGACTCAGTATTACAAATATATTGGTTCTCCATTGGATTTTCTATAGAGTCAAAGAAATCATATTTAAAACCCCAACATTTTTTTCTGAGGAAACTGATGATCCATTTCTAAAATTATATGGAAATGCAAGTAGCTAAAAATATGCAAACTCTCTTCAAGATAGACAAGATGAGAGAAGTTGCTCCACTAGATAGCAAGATTTATTATAAAGCTACTATAATTAAGAAATATGATATTGGTGACAGTTTGACAAATAGACCAATGGAATAAAAAAGAAAGTCCAGAAATAGATCCATAAATATACAGTCACTTGATTTATGACAACATAACAATGCAATCAGAGGTAAAAGGATAGCCTTTTAAGTAAATGGTGCTGAGTCAGTTGGATATCCTTGTGGGAAAAAGGAAACTTGACTCGTACCTCCTGCCAAGCAAAATATCAATTCCCAGAAGATAAAGGCAAACAGTAACACTTTAGGATATAAGAGAATATCTTCATTACATTGAACTAAGGAAATATTTTTTAAGCAACACACATGCCACAAAGAAAGAAAAATCACCATAAAGGGAAAGTCTTTGAATTGGACTACACTAAAACTAGGAACATTTTTCACCAAAAGATAACATTAAGAAAGTGAAAAGGCAAACCATAGATTGGAAGAAAATGTTTGTTTTATATCCATAAAACCAACAACAGGCAAGAATATATAAAATACTCTGAGAGCTCTTACTGTCCAAAAGAAAAATGGGCAAGAAACCATAACAGGCACTTCACAAAGAGAATATCTATGTAAGGAAACATACTCAACTTCATTAGTAATCGAGAAAATATGAGTTAAAACCCCAGTGATATGCCACTATGCAATTATCAGAATGTTTAAAAGAAAGAATGATGTTATGGAGTATTTGCAAGAATGTAGAGCAATGGGAATTCTTATACATGCTGTTATGAATATAAATTTGGAAAACAGTTTCTCATTATATGCTAAAGTTGAACTTAAATAGAGCCCATCATCCAACCACCCCATTCCCAGATCATATACCCAGTAGTAGTGTATGCAGAGCAGCACTATTCAAATTAGCCAAATTTGCAAAGAACCCAAAGTTCACCAACAGAATGGATAAATAATTTGTGGTGCATCCATTCAACAGAATAATACACACCAATAAAATTGACCTATCTACAGCTACATGAAACAACATGGACAACCTCACAAATACAATGAGCAGAGAAGCAAGACACAAAAATTGCACACTTTGTGTCTTAGCCTGTTTAGGCTACTATAACAGAATACTCTAGACTGAGTGGCTTAAACAAAAAACATTTATTTCTCACAGTTCTGGAGGCCAGGAAGTCCAAGATTAAGTTGCTAGTTGCTAGCACATTCAGAGTTTGAGTCTCCTCTTCCTGGTCCACAGATGGCTGTCTTCTCACTGTGTCCTCAAATGGAAGAAGAGGTGAAGGAGATGTCTGCCTCTTTTAAAAGGGCACTAATCCCATTCACAGTGGCTCCACTCTCATGACCTAATCACCCCTCATTGGACCTGCCTCCTACACCATCACTTTGGGGATTAAGTTTCAACATATGAATTTGGGGGGGACACAAACATTATCTATAGTGCTATATAAATCAACTATATAGAGTTCAAAAGCAAGAAAAACTAAATTATAGTATTAAGATTAAAGAAGTGGAGGAGGGAAACAGGCAAGAAGTGGAATGGACTAGGAAGGGGCTATCTGAGGTGATGGCAAACTGTCTTTCTTGACCTCAACTGTGGTTACACAGGCTTTCCACTGGTGATGATTCACTGAGGGGCACATATGTTTCTGTGCCCTTTTCTTAAGTGTGATAACTTCACATAAAATGCAGTTGAAGTTCTGTAATAATATCTTTAAGTTTTTATTTATAGGAATTTTATTCTCAGATATCATGCATAAGAATATTAAAAATTAGGTTCAAACATTATGAAAGCAGAAAACTGAAAACAGCTTAAATACCCTTCAGTAGGTGACAGGTTCAATAAATTATAACACATCCAGGAACACTGTGGACACTTTAAAAAGAATGGTACTGATATGGGACAATCTTCCACATAGATTTAAGCAAACAACAAGCAAGAGACATAGAACCATGTGCAGAGTATGCTATCATTATATTTGTGTGTAAAACTGAGGTGGAGGATACATGTATGTGTGTTTTATATGCATATAATGTTTCTGGAAGAACAGGTGAAAAATAAAACCCCATAACAGTGGTTGTCTCTGAAGTGGGGAATTGGAACACCAGAGGTCATGGATGAGAAGGAAACTTTCTTTTCACTGTACCTGTGGGCATCATGTGAACGTAATCACAAATATGTTACCTTTCAAAATAATATATAAAAAGGTGAGATATATTTTTTAATAAACTGAAATAATTTTGAGAGCTCAGTTCCCAATTATTGTTGCATTTGGATATTTGCATAGATTAAAATGCACTTTCTTTGGGAAACTGACACAGCGTGGAATAGAGGCTGGGAACAAGTGTCCATGAGGGGAAACAAGGGAGGCTGAAAGACAGGGGTCAAGCAGAGACCTGTCTGAGAAGCCAGGTCACATGGAGAAGGTCCCCTGTCTGAACAGGGCTTGCAGCAGGGATGAGCCAGGCAAGGCCAGAGAAATAGCCAAGATGCTCAGGTCAGGGAAACTAGACAATAGCAAACGCATGAGAGGCAAAGGGCCTACAGAAGGGAGACTTCCCAGGGCGGGAAAATGCCTGTGACCTTCGCTGCTTGTTCTCAGGAGCCTGACATTGCTGGCAGAGTGAAACGAGCCAAGAAAAAGAAGAAATCATGCTCTCACCTACTTATTTGTATTGATCCAAAATATGACCAGCCCCAGAATGAAGTCTTTGTCTCCTCCACAGTACCTGTTTATAGTGCTGTGCACACAATGGTCTTAAAAAGGAGCTGTTGATGCACCCCATTTCCTAAAGTACAAAAATGTAAACTTTCCTCCCAGTGGCTTAGCAGGTTTCTAGACCATCAGCCTGGCAGTGACCCTGAGCCACTGGCTGATGGGCAAAAGGGTACATAAAAGATACCAGCCTTTGATTACCTTTGCCTTATGCCCCTGAACTGATCATTCCACACTTTTTCTGTTAAACAGATTCATCCTGTTAACAACCATCGTATCAACTTTTCACCCTTAAAATTTGTTGAAGGGATGTAGGTTTTGAAGAATACATTCCGGGGTATCAGATGCCATACTAAGTGCTCTGTTACATCGGTCTCCAGAACCCTACAGACTCTCACGAGGGCAGAAAAGCATGTAAGGGAAGAAAACTGAACAGAGGTATAGTGCCAAGGCCACAGTATGAAGGAAATCCATTTTCCAAGTCATATTCTAGCCAACAGGGTCCTTTTGCCATTTAACACATCTATACCTTCTGTATTATGATGCCAAGTTTATTCTCAGTGCAGATTTCTGTAAATCACATCCAAAATATGATTTGGAAAAAAATGCACCTTCTTATGAGCCCACTGCGTACTTGAAAGACCCAGTGCACAAATCATTTGCACCTGTACCATTTCCATCCAGTTCTAAGCTAATTTTAAAAAGGCTCTGAAAGCCTGCCAAGAGCACATGTGCACAGAAGATAAAATGTAATAGCAATTAATCCAATCATCTCTGATTTAACGTTAATTTAACCCAGTGGATTATGCCTTGTTTTGTGTGCAACTGTGTTGATCCTGCTACATTTCAGAGAGCCCCCAAATCAATCAAGTCACAATCCCTAATTGCATTCAAAATGGGGAATTCCACTCAGCAGGGCCCTTCTCTAGAGTATCTATTCCTCCCAAGGAAGAAAGGGAAGTCAAAGAAAGAGGCGTCTCTAATAGCAGGCTGCTAACATCGCAGCTGATGGTGTCAGAACTAGCAAGGAAGAGTGGCCTCCTGTTTGCTGGCATATTCAGTTGCACTGGGGCTTCTTGCCAGAATGAACAGGAAAGGGCCAGCAGAGAAAAGCCAATGGAAGCACAGTTGCTGTTTAAACTAGAAACAAACAACAACACAACAAATTCTGGAGGTGCAATGCTTTCCTTTCCCTTTATTTGCACTATAGATTGAATAACTACAGCAGTTAAAGCCCTGAATTAGGAAGGCTGTAATTGAAAACTAATACCATGCTACCCACTGGGTCTGATTTAACTGCGTTAGAATGTAGGTCTGCATTCTTGGAACCAAGGCTGATTGTGAGAACATTTATATTATCATGTGCAAGGAACAGAGGAAGTTTCAAGTTGCTAATTCCTCCTGTTTGGATTTTATTGAGAACTGAAATAACAAAAAGTGTTACCTGGGCTCAGGGGCAGCCCAGAAGTTCAATTGTAGTTCAGCCTTAGTTAAGGATTACTTAATAGATACTTCACATAAAGTGCTACCATGTTCTTTTTCATAATTTTTCTCTCCCCTCCTCCTTTCCTTTGCAGCTGAGAATAATTAACTGTTCTTTTGTGAGTGTCATTTGTTCTCAAGGAATTAAATGCCACCTTATTTCCCAGAACAAGAATTCAACTGTCATAATTATAGCTTCATTTCAGAAGCAAAAAAAAAAAAAAAAATCATAATTTATTACAGATTGTTCAGCATGTGAGATAGGTTTAAATGTCATTGGAAGTAAATTGTGGCATGTCATGAAGGGGTTTTAGCCACCACTGTAATTGATTTATAATTTCACATTTAAAATGAACAACATTCAGCCATTGTTCTTGTATTATATAACTCTGACAGCAATCCCTTGAGAATGAGGCATTCAACTTGGTCAATACACAATAATAATAATAACAATAATAATAATAACAATGACAATGGTATGCCAGTTTTAAAGATAAGCAATGAAATTAGCATAAGCACTGAGAACATATGTGTTAAAAATGGGAGCTCAATCTCTATAATAAAAGGTAAAAATCTATTTCAGAAGAAATGCATTTGAATATCAGCATTGAACTCCATTATATTAAATGACTCTCAGGGGTTTTAATGAAACTCATAAAATTAAGAACCATCAGAATTAAGGTTTAAACTATTTTCTACCCAGAGTTATAAGGAAAGATACAATAATTGAAGTAGGTGGAGATGAATTTTTCCACATCTAATTTCAAGCAGATTAAGAATCAATTCCACTTTGAACAGTAATTTACTAGGTTTGCAGCGTGATCCTAGTCTCCTGGGATTACACGGTGACCATAGGTGGTATGGGGGAGGGACTATATAAATACCTGATTAGACTATTAAGTGCCAGCAGATCTGTTTTGTGCCAGATGAAGTGAGTCCCGTGATGGTTCTCATAGCTCAACATCACATCAATGGATTTGTGCCCCTTGAATGTGAATGTAGAAACAAATCCAAACTCACACAATGACAGGAACAAACCGTGCTGTGGAGGCCAAACCATGAGTCACACTTTAGAAGCAAAATCAGAATATTCCCCAATCTATAGCCTTTTGAAACACCTTATTTTTCCCTTCTGGGAAAGCCAGTACTTTATTCTTTGTTTTCAAAAAGTCAACTTTATAGTTTGGATACAGAAAACCTTTTGAAAGGCAACGTATGGTAGGCTGAATAATGGTACTTCAAAGATGTTGGTGTCCTAGTTCCCAGAACCTGGGAATGCCACCTTATATGGCAAAGGGAGGGACTTGGCAGATGTGATTAAATGTAAGCGTTTTGCAGTAGGGAGATATCCTGGATTATCAGGGTGGATCCTAAATGTAATCACAATGCCTTTATAAGAGGGAGGTTGAGGAAGTTTTGACC
Source organism: Orcinus orca (assembly GCF_937001465.1). Classification (NCBI taxonomy): domain Eukaryota; kingdom Metazoa; phylum Chordata; class Mammalia; order Artiodactyla; family Delphinidae; genus Orcinus; species Orcinus orca. Next base: position 45,271,393 of record NC_064575.1, read on the forward strand.
ACAGTAGAAGAGAAGACGATGTGATCACAGGAGCAGAGATTAGAGAGATGTCACAAGCCAAGGAATGTTAACAGCCTCTCAAAGTGGAAGCCTTGGAGCCTTGAGAAGGACCAAGCCTGCTGACACCTTGATTTTAGCCCTGGAAGACTCATTTCAGACTTCTGATCTCTAGAATGATAGGAGAATAAATTAGTGTTGTTTTAACACTAAGTTTATGGTAATTTGTTACACTGATAACAGAAAATTAAAACACAGGGAAAGAGTCTGATTTACTAAAAAGTGTGTCCAGAGATCAAGTTACCTCCATATTGAGAACTAACCCAGCAGCTGAGCTCCACTCTGGCTTTGAGTTGAGGCTTCCAGTTTAATCATGACCTAGACGCCTCCTCTGTTGCCACTTAAGCAGTTCCTGTAGTTGTCTTTCTGGGGGACAATGATCCAAAACTCTGACAACATTGTCAATTTAAGAAAGGAGTGATATTTAGCTTGATTTAAAAGAGTCCCTTTTGGGAGAGTTAAATGAATATAGTGCTCTAAAATGAGCTGTGACATTATTTATGTCTTATAAAAGAGAAATTGCATTTCTTTGAAAACACTAATGTATCACAAGATTTCCAAAATATATAGCTTGTGATTTTTCCAAACAGCATTCTGTTGACCTGATAAATGATTGTTCTAGAGTTGCCACTTACCATTCAATAAATGTTTGCAGTACATCAAGGATTTACAATGTAAATTCTTGACCCAGTTTTTGATATAACTATTTATTCAGTCTGCCATAATGAGAAGAAGAAAAAATAAGACACTTCTAATCAACTATTGGGATGACACATAAAACAGTTTTATCTGGGTTCACTGGACAGTAATTTCCTATTGCAAATACAATGGGAGAATATTCATTCCACTTTCTTTGATCCCCCACCAGGGGACACCTTCTAACTGTTTTTGTAACAGTTTCCATCTCTCTCCCCACCCTACCACTGGATATGGGCCAGCTACCACTGGACCTAAGTTATTAAAAATCTAGGCAAACTCAGTCACAGGGAAAAGAATGAACACTCAGTCTAGCAACATTGATTTCATTGAAAGGTGAGCCTCATGGTCATTTTTCTAGCATCATTTCACATTCATTCATTTATTCATTCACTCAACAAATATCTACATTGTACCTACTCTGTGTGATGTCACCAAGGGAACTAAAAAGGTGAAGCGGAGAAATCCTATCCAGTGAATACATAACTATATTAGGTAATGACTTTCATTTATTGAGTACTTCCTATATGTCAGGGATGGTGATAGATCACTTCACATAACTTTTCCAATATGTTATGTTATTATTCCTATTCTCTATTTATAATGAAGTAGTTAAGACTCAGGGGATAAGAAATTCAGCCAAGTTTTGAGAAGAGGTTCAGTGGTAGACCCTCAAATTCTGTTCTAATTATACAAAGCCTGTGTCCTAACCTCCTTGACAAGATAAAGCAAATTAATTTCCAAAAGAAAAATATAAAGGGCATGATGTGTGGGTGTTGATTACATTCCCTAGGTGATCCGGGAAGACTTTGTGAGAGAAGTAGTACTTAATCTTCATTGTGAAGACTGAGAAGGAATTGAACATATGCTGATGGGAAAAAGTCATTCCAGGCAGAGTGAACCATCAGAGCAAAGACACTAAGGTGGGAAATCACGGAACACACAAAGGGAAAGGGAGTAACTCATTGTAACTGGACGTGGGGGGCAGCACAAGTAGCCAGGAATAAAGCTAGAAATGTTGTTGGCTTGGTGCCAGATCACAGAGGGCCTTAAGTACAAGCTATGGAATTTGCTATGGAGGAAATAATGGAGAACTAGTGTCAAATTGTCAATTGGTCAAGACTAGTTGGGGAAATGGGACATACCTCTGTCAATGATGTAGAATACTGTTGCAAGCAACAGATTAACATATTCAAATTAATGTTAATCATTAAATATTTAATGGAAAAAATAATAAGGGCTTTTAAGTAATTAGTATCACACAAAGTGAAACATAATTGCTGATAAAAGAGAGTGGTAGTCCAAATAAATTTTCATTATTTCTGAAGCATACCACCTCTGCTCTTTATTTCAAAAAAACAAGTAATGTGCTTTGGCAACGTTTGAGGCTTGTAAGGCAGAGAACACAAAAACTCCTGCCCTCCAAGAGTCTACACTCCAGTGGGAGAGTGTGATAAACTGCATTACTATTCATAATTTTTGGTGGCCCTCCCTCCCATGGGAGTATAATACATCTCCACTTAGGATTTGCTTTAGCTAAGGAAATACAGGCAGAGGCAGTGTTTCCAGGCAGAAGAATTCAAGTCAGATGTGATCTCACTTATATGTGGAATCTAACAACAAACAAATTGATACAGTGAACAAATTGGTGGTTTTCAGAGGCAGGGGGTGGAGAGGGTGGTAAAAAGTACAAAATTCCAGTTAAAAAATAAATAAGCCCTGGTGACGTAATGTATAACATGATGACTGTAGATAATAAGACTGTATTGTATATTTGAAAGTTGCTAATAGAGAAAATCTTAAAAGTTCTCATCACAAGAAAAAGATTTGTATTTTTTATATGTGGTGATGGTTATTAATTAGACTAATTGTAGTGATCATTTCATAATATTATACATATATCAAATCATTATGTTGTTTGACTAAAACTAATGTAATGTTAGATGTCAATTATATTTCAATTGTTTAAAAAGCCAGATGTGTACTTTGCCATGATTTCCCTTTTTCCTCTGCCATGAGCCCAATAATATCCCAGACAGAAATAGGGCTTGTTCTCCATTAGCCTGGGTCCTGACAAGGAACAGAGCCATGACAAATCATGATGAAAATGTAACACAAGCACATTGTCAACCTTTGTCGTTGTAAGCCAGAAAGATGTTGAGGTTGTTTGTTACACAGTATAACTTAATGTAAGCTGACTGCTACAACAAACTGAGAGTATACGTAACCACAATATAAGGTCAGGTCTATAAGAGAAATATGGGATTTCAAAGGAGGAAGAGATCATTTATTTCTAGGTCACATTATCATCAGTCCAGCCAAAAAGTGTTCACCTTTTCTTCCAGTGGCTTTTTGTTTTATTTTGCTTGGCTTTGCTTTAGATTTAACACGAGTAAAACAAAGACCTGACAACTAACTAATCAGCTAACCTCAGCAGACCAACAATCATTCCCTCATTCTCTCCCTTACACTTGACCCTCAGTCCCTACACACTTCAAAGTCTGTCATCAACAGCCAACCAAAGTGCCACCAGGCAGTGAATGAGCCCCTAATTCCCTCAACACACACTCATTAAGCATCTATTATGCATAGGTTCCATGAGCACCAGAGAATCAGAGATGGAAGAAAAGAGTACCTGAAGGTGCTCAACAGCTGGTGAAAGCTCAGACAAGAGTCACTCAATCACAATAGACTTATCTGGGTGCTCTGGGCTACCACAGAGTAATGGAGCATGAGAGAAAGATGTCTAGGGGGACCTGGCCTTGGGAGAGTAGAGGAGTGGTATCAGGACACACTTCCTGGAAGAAGTGAAACCTGAATCAGTGTTGAAGGAAGGAAAGGAGTTAATCAGACAAAGGGAAGTAAGGAACTATCATTTGCAAAAGCACAGAGCAGTGGGGCAGCTAGGCTTGGAAGAGCTGCCATGTTTGGACAGAAGGTATGAGATATGAGAGTGGAGGAACAGAGAAGGGTAAGATCAAGAAAGGCCTTATAAGCCACACTAAAAGTTTGGATTTTATCCTAAAGGCAATCTGATGCAATTGAAAGCTTTCAAGCTGCAGCATGGCATGATCAGATTTGCATTTTAGAAAGATTTCCTTGTCAGCTCCAGGAAGGAGGGGTCTGAGATGGGGCTGGAAGATTTTGGATCGGAGAAGCTAGTTAGAAAACTCTTGCCATAAACCCAGGTGGGAAATTGTGAGAATCTGAACTGACATAGAGCCTGTTTCCTACTCTGAAATATGAAAGAAATAAAGCTTCTCAAACACATTTAAGAAGAAAATTAGCTCATAGTTAGTGAACTGCAAAGCCAGCAAGGAAGCACCAAAGCTTTTCTGATTCCACTCTGCCTCACTGAAGAGCTCTGAATTTTTTGCATTTATATTATCTCTTTTGTAATTAAGTTCCATGCCCACAACTTGATTAGTTATAAAATTACTCTCCCACACTTTTCCTCTTCCTAGACGCCCTCCTCCTTTCACACAGGCATGTAAATATGTTCCTAACAAGTGTGCTCATTCATTCATTTAACCCACAACTGTTTATTGAGTACCCATTATGTAGCAGGCACTTGCTAGATGCAGTGTACCTAAAAAAACACAAAACAAAGTCCTTGCCTCCTGGAAGTGTCAGCCTACTGGAGAAACACATGATAAATATAATAACAAATAAATAATTATAAAATGCAAATCCCTATGAATAAACAGCAGCAGAATACTGAACGCTAGAATGGCAGGTATGCACGTGTACTCATAGCAATGTCCTAAAAGGCTTACCCAAGAAGTCAATCAGTTGAGATGGGTGCACTAATATGTTTACATGTAATTTACATCAATATCATTTTAGAAAAGAAGGATTGGTACATCTAAGCTGGTGCTATTACCCCAAAATACTAACATTTAAAATACAAGGTCACATTTTCCTAGCTAGCAAGGCCCACAATTGCAGGGGCAAGGAGTGAGGGGTTGGGAAATGTGGCTTCCATCTCTGGGCTCACTGAGTTTGTAATGCTCAGGGCATCTCTGGGAGGCACTCACTGGAGCATTTCAGTATTGATTCAATACCTCTAGTAGGTCTTGCATGAGGTCATGGCGAGGCTGGACCTGGTAAGTTTGGTGCACTTAGGGCTGAGTTCTGAAGTTGGACTGACTTGCACAATTGCATCTCATTTTCATGAAACAGAACCAAAATCCTTTTTAATGCTTTCTTTTTAAAATAGCTCCAGTTCAAGAAAAATTGTGTTCCTCATTAGTTGTAAGTTCCCCTTATTGCTAGCTCAGAGATTGAAATCCACAAATCACTCACCAAACAGCATTAGCGGTGGGCCATTTTGAAGCAGCCTTTTCACAGATTAACTCTATATCTCCTCAAGATAAAGATCATCTGCTAGACAGGTAAGTCCAGTTCTGTTGGGGGCTGGGTGGGGCGGACTGAATTCAGGGCTTTTCTGTAGACTGTAGAGTCAGCTAACAACTAGGTTCTGGCCACCAGCTCACAGCCAGCAGGACAACAAATCACTTTCAGCCACCGCCCAACAAGCTTGGATTTAAACCACTGACCAATAGGTCAAAGATCCTTTACTGCATCTTGGCTCTTCTACACCACACTTTCATCTGTCATTGTTTTGACCCAGGCCCAATAATTGGATGAAAAGAGATTTGATTAAGCGTAAGATTTATGAGGTTCTACATTGAGACAAATTGTAATTCGATATAAGCCCATTCTCGAAAAAGGGCTAGAATATAAACAAAGTTCTTTATTCTTTTATCTATACCTTTACAAACACATGCATACACGCATGCCCATACAAATATCCATACATACTGTTTGTCAACTTGTCACTCAGAAAGACTAATGACAATTACTCACCTTGAGCATTTGGCAGATATAATGGGACAGTACTTTGGCAGTGATGAAAAATCATCTTCCTTTATGGTTCTTAATCAAAAATGTATTTCCCATTGACTAACCCCAAGAAAAGGTTATCATCTACTTCTGCCTGTACTTATTTCAGTACTAACAAGAGATTCTTTTCTCTCCCATCCTCAGCAGTGCAGAATTACCATCATTCCAAAGACCTCTTTGGGTTTCTTGATCAGAAGAGGCATTTAACGACGTCATCCATGATGTATTGCGTATTTAATTGTACTATGCAGCTATTCAAAAAGCATTCAGAAGTAATCATTTAGCATTAATATCCCAGGGCAATCCAAGGTCACAGTACATTAAAAACTAATTCACAGTGGTTCAAGAATGCATTTTTCATGTATGGAGTAACATAATTCTTTTATGATAAAAGTGATAGTGGTGTTACAGAATGATGAGATATAAGATATTCTGAATATCCATCATTGGACCTACTGTACAAATGGCAAAGTCAGACCTTTGTTGTTCTCATAACTCAACACACCACTAATCTGTATTAAACACCACTGACCATGTTAACCTTTTATATGACTGACCACATTTCAAGGAGAAACAGTACCTTATTTATTATCAGAGACAATACAAATATTCAATATTTATTGTGATCATTTCACTCTCATATTTTATTATCTCCTATTTTCTATGGTCATTCTAATATCTAAAATTTCAACACATCTATAGGTAAAGGCTGTCTAGCGAAAAATTATACACACACATTTATGAGTGTGTGTATGTATTTTATCAACTTTCTTACAGGAATGCTCTGGAAGATAAAATTATTATAACTTCCATAAAATATCTACCATGCTAAAATAATACTTTCCTGAGGCAACCGGCCCTCTACACAATGAAGCTTGGGCAGGCTCCATCCTCCAGGACCTATCATCTCTCACACCCCACATCATTAGCAGTGCTGTACTACAATTTGCTGCCATTCAGCAGGCAACATATGAGGAGTTATTTCAGCAATTCACAGGCAATATTGTCATTTGTTAATATACTAAACTCTGCATTCAAAAGTACCAGATTACCTTACCAGTCCACTGGTGTTATTTTTCCTATTTCTTTATATTTCACATCCCCAAATCCATCTTCCAAATCAGTCCATACAGATTGGATAGAAGTCAGAAGTTTTATCCTTTTCAGAGGGTCATTCAAATCTATTAATAAGCATTATCATAACCTGTGTTTAGGGCACTATTCTAGGTGCTAGGTATGAGTTGAGGTTGGGCATATCTATATGGAGACATGATACTGAATTTATAAAACACAAATAAAATACAGGCAGACCTCATTTTATTGTTCTTTACAGATATTGCTCTTTTTTTTCAAATTAAATGTTTGTGGCAACTCTGTGTTGAGCAAGTCTATTGGCACCGTTTTGCCAAAAGCTTTTGCTCACTTCTCATCTCTGTGTCATATTTTGGTAATTCTCACAATATTTCAACCTTTTTCATTATTACTATATGTGTTATGATGATCTGTGATCAGTGAACTTTGATGTTACTGTTGCAATTGTTCTAGGGCACCACAAACCATGCCCATATAAGACGGTGAACTTAATTAAGAAATATTGTGTAAGTTCTGACTGATCCACCAACAGGCTATTCCCCCCATCTCTCTCCCTTTTCCTGGTCCTCCCTATTCCCTGAGATACAACAATACTGAAATTAGACCAATTAATAGCCTTACAGTTGTCTCTAAGTGTACAAGTGAAAAGAAGAGTCACATGTCTCTCACTTTAAATCAAAAGCTAGAAATGACTAAGCTTAGTGAGGAAGGCATGTCAAAAGCCAAGATACGCTGAAAGCTAGGCCTCTTGCACCAAACAGTTAGCTAAGTTGTGAGTACAAAGGAAACATTCTTGAAGGAAGTTAAAAGTGCTACTCCAGTGAACACACAAATGATAAGAAAGCAAAACAGTCCTATTGCTGACACGGAGAAAGTTTTAGTGATCTGGATAGAAGATCCAATAGCCACAACATTCCTTTAAACCAAAGTTTAATCCAGAGCAAGGCCCTAACTCTCTCCAATTCTATGAAGGCTGAGAGAGGGGAGGAAGCTGCAGAAGAAAAGTCTGAAGCTAGCAGAGCTTGGTTCATGAGGTTTAAGGAAAGAAGCCATTCCCAAAATATAAATGTGCAAAGTGAAGCAGCAAATGCTGATGTAGAAGCTGCAGCAAGTTGTCCAGAAGATCTAACTAAGGTAATTAATGAAGGTGGCTACACGAAACCAACAGATTTTTCAATATAGACGAAACCATCTGACATTGGAAGGAGACTCCATCTATGAATCTCATAGATAGAGAGGAGAAGTCAATTCCTGGCTTCAAAATTTCAAGGATGGGCTGAATCTCTTGTTAGGGACAAACACAGCTGGTGACTTGAAGTTGAAGTCAAAGCTCATTTACCATTGGAAAAATCCTAGGGCTCTTAAGAATCATGCTAAATCTACTCCACCTGTGCTCTATAAATGGAAAAACAAAGCCTGGATGACAGCACATCTGTTTATGATATGGTTTACTGAATATTTTAAGCCCACTGTTGAGACCTACTGCTCAGAAAAATATATATATTTCTTTCAGAATATTACTGCTCATGCACCTGGTCATCCAAGACCTCTGATGGAGAAGTAAAATGAGATTAATGTTGTTTTCATGCCTGCTAACACAACATCCATTCTGCAGCCCATGAATCAAGGAATCATATTGACTTTCAAGTAATATTAGTTAAGAAATAACATGTCATAACGCTATAGCTGCCATAGATTGTGATTCCTCTGGTGAATCTGGGCAAAGTAAATTGAAAACCTTCTAGAAAGGATTCACCATTCTACATGCCATTAGGAACATTTGTGATTCATGAGAAGAGATCAAAATATCAACCTTAACAAGAGTTTGGAAGAAGTTGATTCCAAACTTCATGGATGACCTTGAGAGGTTCAAGACTTGAATGGAGGAAGTAACTACAGATAAGGTAGAAATAGCAAGAGAATTAGAATTAGAAGTGGAGCCTGAAAATGGTACTGAATTGCTGCAATCTCATAATAAAACTTTAATGAATGAAGAGTTGCTTCTTATAGATGAGCAAAGAAAGTGACTTCTTGAGATGGAATGTACCCCTGGTGAAGATGCCGTGAATATTATTGAAATAGCAACAAAGAATTTAGAATATTTCATAAACGCAGTTGATAAAGCAGCAGCAGTGTTTGAAAGAATTGACTCAAAATTTGAAAGAAGATCTGTGGATAAAATGCTACCAAATAGCATTGCAAGCTACAGAGAAATCATTCATGAAAAGTCAATCGGTGCAGCAAACTTCACTGTTGTTCTAAGAAATTCCCACAGCCACCCCAGCCTTCAACAACCACCTCCCTGATTAGTCAGCAGCCACCAAAATCGAGGCAAGACTCTCTACGAGCAAAAAGATTATGACTTGCTGAAGGCTCAGATGATGGTTAGCAATTTTTACCAATAAAGTATTATTTAATTAAGGTATGTACATTTTTTAGACATAATACTATTGCGCAATTAATAGACACAGTATAGTGTAAACATAACTTTTTTATGAACTGGGAAGACAAAAAATTTGTGTGACTCACTTTATTGCGGTATTCAATTTATTGCAGTTGTCTGGAACCAAACTCACAACATCTTTGAGGTATGCCTGTACGAGATTTGGCAAGTGATAACAGAAAACTGGAACAGGCATTGTGTGACTAATAGTCAATGAGGAATGCAGATGCTCAAGTGTGAATTTGGAAGCAATAATATCACTGGTCTCCACCTGTCCTGTCCCTTGACCTCCAGGACAGCCATATTATAGCTCCAGGAACATATGTTCATGTTTCACCACCCTAGTTGCCTTTCTCCAGACTCCTGAGAAGTTCTTTTCCCAGCACTGCAAGGGGAATGGAGAGTTCTAAGGATCTGATGAAATTTTAAAAATGTATAAGATCTGGGAAACTATCCCCAGGTTGAGCAATGGGATAGATCACTTAAACTATTATAAATCTCTATTTTCAAACAATTTTAACACAAAAAGCCATCTTTGGGTGAATTAAGAAAACCAGTCATTCTGATTGCCGGTACTTTACATAGAAAGCTCTCTGCATTCATTTAATTGACTATCACCTTTCCTAGTTCTAGTCAGTAAATCCAGAAGCCAGTGGAACCTGGGGAATTCTTCAAACACTTATGCAAGTTGCTTTGGCCTCTCAGCCTCTTGATGATGAAAAGTAAACCATTTCTTCCTCCTTCCCATTCTTTCTTTTTTCCCTTTGTCTTCCTCTTATCCAATTTTTTATGAGTGTAAGACTTGGAGAACTAGAAAGATTATACCAAATTCAAAACGGAAGAGGCTATAAGAAATGGAATAAAATATGGTGGGTTACCTAAAAATCTCTCAAAGGAGTCACTGCTACATTAGATCAATCTCCCACATTGTTTCCACATAGCCAACTTCTCCATCACAGATCCTTGGGAAAGCCAGTGACATTGACTGATAGAGAATCGTGTAAATCTAAGATTAGCATTGATTGGAGTCTGCATTTTAGCATTTCTTATTTGGAGAGTATCGTAAATATACACACCCTGGCTTTTCCCATCCTCCTGTCAATCAACAGTCTTGGACAAATCTTATAGTCTTAGACATATACTGGCCTCCCTCATGAACAGAGCAAGGGAAGCAGGATTTACTAATATAATAATTTCCTTCTAAAATGAAATAACTCTTCTATAATTTCCTCAGGCATATTTATTGTTATCTTCACCCCCCCATCAACAACGTTACTGTCATCAACATCTCCATGTGTCTGCATCCCTAACAAACGATGCAGAGAGATGAGAGAAGAAAGCTAGCTAAGAGTTGCCAGTCCTGAGTTCCAATGTCTGTCACTCTCAAGTTTTCTGATCATATGCAAGTCATATAAACACTCCAGTCTTATTTTTATCATCTCTAAGATGAAAGTGTTAGATAACTCTCCTGTGTCCCTTCTAGATTTAATTTTCTATAATTCTAATTTAAAATGTTATCAATGAACAAAACCTTCCCGGTTGGACAGAAACTATCATGGAAAAATTGATCCAGACACTAATTCTTAAAAATAAGAGGATATTGTTAGTCTTACCTTGAAGATTTAGAAACTGGAGTTCCGAATGGTTAAATTACTTGCCCAAGGTCAGTAAGTTTATGAGTGGTGGGGTCAGTAGTCAAATTCTGATATGGTAGAGCAGAGCCTATGGAGTCAGATCTGGATTTTAATTTTGGTTCTACCACCTGCTATGTGACCTCAGGCAAGTTGCTTGAGTTCTCTGAGCATTGATTTTCTCATTAATAGTATAAAGGGAAATAGTATATCACCTACATCTCAGGATTGTTTTGATTTAACACATGGGAAAAATACCTAGTTAGTGCTTGACACATAGTAGGGTTGCAGAAAGTGTTAGTGTCTTCTCTTGGTGACACCATGTTGCCCATGTGCATCAAAGGGAAGGTAAGCGTTCGGTCTAACACTGAGAAGGTGCTGGCAGCCATTGTTTGTTGTAGTGGCTGGTTGACTAGAATTTAATCTCTGTGTCCTACTGCCCTCTTCTGGATATCAAACATCAGATCTGCTTGGGAATTTAGTTTACTGGTCCCATCTAATTGAGCAAACTCTGGACCTGGTTCAATAATGCCCACTCCAGAGATGCAATAGAATCCAGAATCAATTTCTGGATGCAATAAGTGTACATTGACAAGAGAGTCAAGAGCTAGAAATGATAAGGGATTACTGACTGCCATACCTGGTAAGTCTATGGTATGATGAAGTGGTTTAAGGTGCGGTTCCTTTCATGTGTGTGCCAAGTAGTCTAACTCTGTTTGACAGTTCCAAATCCATTACAAACACTAACCAACATTAAACATGTGTGGATAAACAGACATGAGTAAACAAAAATACACTTTGAGATGGACTTGGAAGGGAACGCTAACCTGTTTGAGGTTACTCACACCTCCAGCCTATCTGTTCAGCCATTGGTTTTGAACACTTATTCTTATCCAAGCTTTTAAACATTTAATTGTATTTATTCACAGAAATATAATTCATCTGTTTCTAAGTCATTTACACCTTTTGTAACAAAGTGCTGTTTTCTATTAAGTTGATGTCCAAAAAGCCAAAGACAACCTTCTAAGTATTCAGATATTTAGAAGTTTTTCTTAGGTGAACACGGTGAAATGTGTCAAATGAATTACAAAATATTTGCATTGAAAGTAGTTAGCATAACACAAGATAATGTACAGGGATTCAAAATATTGGAGAGTAAAAAAAGAAAAACAATTTTTAAGTAAAAAATATTGGAGAGTAAAAGTCAAATTACATTTGAAATGTACAAAGAGAAATTATAAACATTCTGAAAATAAATCCTTCTATAAAGTGAAGAATGATTTTCTGTGTCTAATCACACTCTTATTTATGTTTTACAAATCTCTATTATCACACACTGAGTGTGTTAAAGTGGGAATTGCAAAGCAGTATTACTTATTAGAAAACAGTAAGAACTGTCCTTGTTTTGACATTCATAGATGAGAAGGAGGGATGGAGTAGCAGCCCATCTCAGGACTACAAGATACTAGACATCTGCTATGTTCCCTTCAAGAACACATGCACACTTTCAGACACACACACATGCACACACACACATGCACACAATTCACATGTCCATCTATTCATTCAGCAAATACTAGCGGCCTATAATTAAGATCCAATTCAAAAATCATCTGATCAAAAAATCCCCAACATGCCTCAACAAAATGAGTGACCCTTTTCTCTATTACCCTGCCCACTTATTCATTCTTCTATTATTGCCTTTATTGCATTATGATTATTATTTATATGTCTACCCCTCATCTAGACCAAGAACTCAACAGAAGTATGATCTCTATGTCGTATTCAGATTTTTGTCGCCAGCACCTAACCTGATGCCTGGAACAAGTAGATGCTTCAATAAATGTGATTGTGAAAATCGATAACTTGTTTGAAATTCTCTGGTTGTTTTGTCTGTGTGTTGGGTATTACATATCTGAGTCAGCCAACTTCTAAAACATTTCTCTGCCCACAGACAGCAGCCACATCTCAGTGAATTCAGTAGAAGTGGTGGGTTTTCAGTCACAGACGGTATTCAGTCATAGACTGGGCAACACCTCAGTGAGAACTGAAATATGAAATGGATGTATGGGCCAGATAACATTTCAGGTCCTTCCAGACATGGCCTCCTCTGATTCTAAGGGAATGTGTCCTTTCTCATCTACCTGTTCACCCTCTTTGTACTTTCTGAGAACCCAAGAACCTTCAACGATACTGAATTCCTGAATACCCAAGATGTTTCGCACATACTAGAGAAGCCAAAATGTACTAGGAAGGTGGACTCTGGCCCTGTAAGTCACTAGGGAACTTGGTTAGAGTTCCTCCTCTCTCTCATCGTCTCCTAAATTCTAAGGTTGTTCATCATTTTTTACTAATTTGCACACTTTCCAGCTAGGGCTCATTCTCTCTCACGTATGTTGGGATTCCCCAGTCACATGGACCCTCCCACCAGCTGTAATCACAGCTGAAACAAGCGCCACTATTCACGAGGCGCTCTGCTCGACACGTTACATTCATGAGGTCATTTTTCCCCTAACAGTCAAGTACACTGTGATACCCATGTTAAAGGATTAAGAAACAAAAACTGAGAACTTTGCCTGATTTCTACCACTAAAGAGTAGTGGAGCTGCAATTCAAGTCCATAGCCTTCCTATTCTGGGATGCATTAACCTTAACCCCTAAGCCAGTGCTTTTCAGATTTTACTGTGCACACAAATGGTCTGGGGATCATAATTACAAGCAGGTCCTGATTTAGTCAATCTGGGGAGGGGCCTGAGATTCTGCATTTCTCAGAAGATGGATGTGCTCACCCTCTGATGACTCTTTCAGTAGCAAGACACTGTGCCATTCACACTTCCTAATTTCTGCCATGCTTTTAGGCTTTGAACAGCTAGTTCTTCTTGGTTTATCCCCAGATTTGGAGCCAACCAAGAAGATAAGATGAGAGCACAGTGGGTGGGTTAATCATTTCTGGCACATGCACTCAGTCCATGAGTTATTTACCCACCCGACTAACTAGCACCATGACTGACCAGACAGAGGTCAGGTGCCTTGATGTGCCCTGCAAACATCCTCAGTCCACTGAAGAAGAAAAAAGACAGTCTTGTAACTCATTCCCCTCTGACCTAAACCCATCAGAATTTAAATTTAACTGTCAAAAGCAATATATATATATATATATATATATATATATATATATATACATAAACAATGCATGAAGCTATTTCACAATATGTTATTTTAACTATCTACTCTTAAAACAATTGGTAGTAAAAGGTAAGGGTTTTTTTAAGCTAAGCAAAAATACCAACATTGAAAGAAGATCAGGACAAGCAAATTTAATGACTTAATATGACACAATATTAAATCACTCCACTTGAACAACTTTTAATTCATTATAATGCATATATGCCAATTATGCCTGATTTATTAAGAGAAGTTCAGCAGCACTGGATCCTGATAACACTGGTTGCCATGGCATCCAGCATTTACAAGGACATCTTAAGGATCACAATGATGGTGTTAAGGTGATAAGTGTGACCTTCCATGGATTTAATGATAGATAATAATACTGTCCCATCAAAGAAAACACCTCACCTCAAGGTAGAGCATATATGCATATATGCAGCTTCTGATTTTATTAGAGGTAGTTTAAAAGCACCCAGAAGGAAACTGCATCACTTAGAAGCAAGTTTGCGTGTTTGTGTATATATACACACACATATACTTGCATATTCATATATCACATGCACATACATTTAATTGACTATTACGTTAGTCACCATATTCAATTAAAGGATGAACCTTGGGGGAGGGAAGACTAAGTGAAGCACAGGGATTTTTCAGGCAGTGCAAGTATTCTGTATGATACTGTAATGGTGGATACATGACATTATACATTTGCCAAAACCCATGGAACTATACAAAACAAAGCAAGAAACAATGTAAATTATGGACTTTAGTCAATAATGGGTTGATATCAGTTCACTAATTCTAACATATGTACTTCACAAATAGAAGATAATAATGGGAGGATTCTGTGGGGGTGGGTGTGAATCTCTATACTATACATACTCAAGTTTTTCTGAAAAATTTAAAACTGCTCTAAAACATAGTCTCCTTCGTAGTAATAATTCCTCCTAGAGGAACCACTAAAGAAAAAGCTCATAAATTAAGATGGTACAGTCAAGAAATAAGTGGTACTGCCAGGTGAGAAATTAAAAATATCTGTCTCACAAATTGGCCCTTTTCATTTCTCACTTTCCGTCCCCTTTCTGCATTCCCAACATGCACATGCACACACACAGTGTCCTCATGCTGCCCTGTGCTTGACCAGAGCCTTCCACCATCCTCCTGACAGGAGTCCATCCATATTCCAGACCTTGACTTGCCCATAAAAACATACCCACACTATGCTCCATGGTGAGGACAGAGCTTCTGTCCTCACAGAAATGATGCCAAAGGGGAGAAGGAAGTATTCCAACCACATCATACAAGTGTCGTGTAGACACTTGCATTCACTCTCGCCAGATAACGCCATGGTCCCACAGCTTGGCTTAATCAAAGTTGCATGTCTTCAGCAGGCACCCAAGAAACAATTTTAATGGCAAGAAAAGCATCTTTCAGATTCCCAGGTCTGGAAAGGGGATATTTTGAAACATATGAGCTAGTCGATGGCTTCAAACCCACCACAACCATCTCAAGAGCTGCTCTCTTTGCCTGTCAGTAGAAAAGGAAGGAAAGTCTACCTTCTACACCAAGCCAAGTACATGTCAATGAAGCTCATCACATGAAGGGAAGAAAGTTCCTCTACATATGTGGTTATTTCATTATGACTGTCCTGCTTTCATCACTGTCACTTCTCTTCTGGTTTTGAAAAACATTCTCACATGTTCCTAAAGGCAATTCTGTTTTGATCTCTGCCCAGGGATAGTGACTGCGGCTGCTGGGATTGTGGAGACAGAAGCAGAAGAAAGTTTGGTGTCAAAGACAGAAGAAGAAAAAGTAAAGGAGAAAAGTGTAGCTATTCATGAGTTAATAAATTGCTCCACATACTTCTTGTAAGGTCCTCCTACCCTTTAAAAAAGATCCTTCTCCTGGGTATTTTCCTTCTGTCCGTATTTCCTCTCCCCTTGAGTACCCGACGACTGTCTCTGAACTTTATAGGAAACATCGACCCCAGTGTTGCCCAGCGTTATTCTATTCCACTTCAGCAAGGAGGCCTGGGAACCAAAATCCCTGAAAGAATGATCTTCTGTCTACGATTATTGTTATAAGTGTTCCTCTGGAACTCACTACTGGCCGTATGGTCTTTAGTTTTATTTGAGAACATTCTTGGCTTGTTTTCTATTAAAGGCAAAGCAGGAAGAGAGCATAGTAAATGAAAAGATATTTCCAGCCGGGTCCTCAGTGAGATTTACTTTTCAGTAAATAAAGTACCCCCGGGAATAAACTGCTCATCCTTTGAGATGTATTACTATAGTTCCTGTCATATCTGTCAATTCAGGAAAAGAGACAATTTGCTAAGTATCCTGTTTCCCTGGAAATTAATTCTTCTGTGAACTGCTTCAACTGCTTTATCCTTTTACCTCCTAGATCAAATATAGGCTCTTGGCTTCCTCTTCAGAGCCACCCAACACTTCAGCTCCCTCTCAGAGGCTCTCTTGCCCTCTTGACAAGCTGCGCTGTGGCCAGCCCATCAGCCGCTTTCTGGCTTTCCTGCCTGTGCACGTGACAGCCTCAGACTCATTGAAAATGCCAACTGCCTCATCCATTAACTGACTCCATCCCAGAAGAAGACCCAAACTGATTAAACCAAAATGTTTATTCTTTCCCAGAACACCCCACTAGCTCCTTCTTTTTGGCCTTAATAGCAAGCAGATTGTTATCCTTCTTCTGTTCTTTAAAATAGTCTTCCATATTCAAAATGGATTAACAATGAGAACTACTTGAACTATCAGGTCCTACCTGTCCCAGTTCTGCCCACCAGCAAGTACTAAAGTCAGCAGATTTAGTCTTTCCTGGTACCCAGTGTTGGGGTTTGGGATTGGTAAGCAATCATCTTTCCCTTTCTGGGTTCTTAACCATTTGAGAACAGACATGAGCAGCTAGAGAGGAATCAGAATCCCTGATTTATTGTTTTGAAAGCTGGATTGGAGAATGTGGCAAGGCTTCTCTCCTCCCTCCTGAAAATTGGGTCCTAACTGTCCCTGACTCAAGCAGCCTGTGGCCAGGGGAGAAGCTGAAGCCAAGCAAGCAGAGATCTGGTCAGGCCTGGGAGGAATGTGTACTTCTTGATCTGTTTACCACTGGAGAGTGGAGACACAGTCTTCCATGATTATGGGGCTCCAGCAGGTCAAGAAGATCAAAAAAAGAGAAGCAGGTGCTAAATACTTCATCCATTAGCTGATCCTGTCCTAGAAGTTATACTGTAGAAACAAAAAGTCTCAAAGTCTCAGGGGCTTACAGACATCAAAGATTATTTCTTGCTCGTGTATGTTATGCGGCCATGTGCACCTCAGCTCCACACCATCTTAATTCTAGGACCAAATTAATTCATCTGGGGCATTGCCAGCCAGTTGGCAGAGGGGAAAGACATATAGCAAATCTCATCCTGGTGTTTAAAGCTGCTGCTCAGAAGTGATCCACTACACTTCCATGTATTAACAGTAAAGAATCTGGCTTTGCCCAAAGAGCCATCTCAACTTTGCTCCCAGTTTCTTTGCTCCCAGGAGATAATCTATGTCCTGCCTCATAGGAATGTCTTCATTTAGGTCAAGGGCTGGTTATATGAACCTTAAGAGAGCCAGCAACACCTGGTGGTCTTAAGGTGGGAGGTGGCCATGCCAGAAAAACCAACCATGGGACTTAGGAGAGGTGCTTTCAGTCAACCACCTCAGCAATTAGTCAATAAATCATGCCGATGTAATGGAGCCCCAATAAAAACTCTGAAGTCAAAGCTCAGGTGAAACTTCCCTGATTGGCAATACACTATGCATATGGTTTCACCTTGATACTGGGAGGGTGACACATCCTGAGCACAGTGGAACCCTTCCAGACTCTGTTCTATGTGTGGCTTCCTTTGGCTGACTTTTCATCTATATATGTTTCCTATAATAAATGTAACCATGAAAACAATAGCTTTCCTGGAGTTCTGTGAGTCTTTATAGCAAATATGAAAACTGAGAGTAGTGTGGGGAACCTCTGAACTTGCACTAGGTGTCAGAAGTGAGGGTGGTCTTATGTGGACTCTCCCTCTAACCTTGTAGTTGGTATCAGAATTTTTAAGCAGAATTGGCAGCCTGGAGGACTGTGCCCTCAAACTTTCAGTTTGGCTAACTCTGAGTAACTTCCATTCACATTTCTTCAGATAGAGCAAATCCTAGACCACGTTGTCTGAATTCATTGAGGCAGGGATGTATGGTCCTCCCACAAGAAGGAAGGATCTACCACAGTATTTCAGGTAAAGAATTATAAAGACTTGAACTGAAGTGACACCAGAGTGATGACAAGAAAAGACTAGATATGATAAAACAAAATCAAGAAGATTTGGTGGTTGATTGCATGTAAGAGTAATGAAGTTAAAAGAAGTGAGAATCATTTCCACCGTTGTAGATCGTTGGTGATATCATTCACTGAGAAGAACTGGATTGGAGATAAAAGGATTAATATTTAACATGTTAAATTTGAGGATCATTCAGGAAGAGGTGTTTGGTTAGATTGCATTGATCTAGAACTCAATAGAGGAGTGATAGCTAGAGATAAGGATTTAGAATACATCTCTGAATAGGGAGTAGTTGAGTGAATGAGATCACTAAGGGTATCTAGAATATAAAATGGGGAGGGCTGAGGATGGAATCCCAGGGCAATGCTTTCCAGCCTTTTTTCATGTCAAGACACATAGACATTTGTGCAGCTCACTGGGTTAAAAAGACAAGGCAGATCAAGTCTGCAGGCACCCAGCCTGTAGGCTCTAGCCACTGCAAGGACTGAGGGGGTCACTACCCATGATGATAGGGAAGCTCAGCCCTACAGAATAAATACATTTAGGTAACTGGAAAAGGACAAAGGAAACTGAGGAAGGAAGGAAATTGGAACAATTGCCATCGTGGAGGCCGGGAGAGGGAAGATTTGTTAAAAGGAACTTCAGAGAGGTTGCATAAAATGAAAACTGAGAAGTATGAGTCAGTCTTGGCAAAGAGTAAGTCAACGATGAACTGAGAGAAAGGGGTTTTGTGGAGAGGTGGTGTAGAATCAAAACTAGAGGGGGGGCTTCCCTGGTGGTGCAGTGGTTGAGAGTCCACCTGCCGATGCAGGGGACACGGGTTCGTGCCCCGGTCCGGGAAGATCCCACATGCCGTGGAGTGGCTGGGCCCGTGAGCCATGGCCGCTGAGCCTGCGCATCCGGAGCCTGTGCTCTGCAACGGGAGAGGCCACAACAGTGAGAGGCCCGTGTACCACAGGAAAAAAAAAAAAAAAAACTAGAGGGAGATGAAGGATAAAAGTGATAGAAAAAGATAAAACATGAGTAGAGGTAACTCTAAGGCTGGGCTATGGATGAGACGAAAGACATTGATGATAGCTAGAGTTTGTCATCAGGTGTAGGGGGAGTTTTTTTAAGATAGGCAAGACTCAGAGCATTTCTAAAAGATGATGATGAAGTACCAGCAGAAGAGGAGAAGTTCACAGTGAGGAAAGAGAGAGAGCAGTGATTTGTAAACAAGGATATTCAGAGGATGGGACCCAGAGCCCATATTAAGAGGAGGAAGGACAAAGAATAAAGGAAGGAGGATTCGTTAGAGCAGATATTGTTGAGCCATTGGTGCTGGGTGGCAGGCATGTTCAACTCTTTTCTGTCTGAAGTAGAAATTTCTGCCACCTGTACAGTACGAAAGGCATGAGGCAGAAGTTCAGAAAATACTATAAGCAAAGGTGCACGTGGTGCTTCAGGGTGGTGTTCCATTAAAGTTGGAGTGTAGAAAACCTTGTACCTTCTGTGTGTCTATATCCAAGTGAAGTAAAAAGGACTTACTCTCAGAAAATTAATTAGCCTCCAAAAAAAAAATCTGTCCTTTTTCACTCCATCACAAGACAATCCTCTGATTCATCACCTCCATTTTCTTCCTACCTCAATCCATTCCAAATAAATTGCCCCTCTTTTTGTTACTTTAATATAATAAGCATGCTCCTGACTCAGGGCCTTTACACAAGCTATTCTTTCTGTGTAGAAGCTTCTTTGTCCAGCTATCGGTATGACATCCTCTCTCAATTGTTTATATCTCTACTAAAACCTCAGATTATTTTAGAAGATTTCCTGTTCAATTATTTAAATAATACCCTTCCCTCTCTTTATTCCTACCCTGTTTTATATTTATTTGTAAGTTTTATCCTCACTGACATGTTTTTCATTTAACTGTTTGCTTAATGTCTGTTCCTTCCTCCAACTCTGACCTTCGAGACAGGGGCTTGGTCTGTTTTGTAACCTGTTGTACACCAGTGGCTAGAAGGGTGCCTGGAAAATTCATGGCAATAAACATTTGCTGATAGAATTCCATCTCCTTTCTACTTAGTGTCTTCTTTAGTGAAGTTGCTTCCCCCTTTCTGGTGTCCATGTCTTTTCACTTCCCTGTCTTTCCATCAGATAAGGAAAGGATCTGCTGTTAGATAATTGTACCATAATTGCTTGATTACTCTTCAGTGTGATGATTTTTGGTCAATGTATTTCCTTAGATATCAATTTACAATCCAAAATTTTATTTCTACTTGTGTAATAAAATGCTTTTTCCATGTTAAAATAAATTTCAGCATCATAAGCAAATATTCAGAAATATTTTTAAACACAGGCCTTTTAGGTTGGCTAAGGGACGGGGGAGACAATGGGGAAAGTCTCTCTCTTAACTAATCCTGCCTTATTATGTGCCATTTAAGATCCCTTTGGTTTACAGTCCCCTGTTCCAGCCAGCACTGCACCAACCAGCCCCACACGGGCTCCAAACAACTTCATGCAGGTCCAACCTGACAGAGCCTTGCCTCATGCCACATGGTTGGCCTCTCATCTCATGTTCAAGGCTCCCCTCTAGATGCTGGCAGGCCCTACTTGGCATCCAGGAATGCACAATCAGGCATTGAAAACAGTTTATAGCCTGGGGGATAGAACTTTGGACAAAGAGAGATTGGAGTCAGTGGATAAATCCTTCCCCACCTTCTGGCTCTGCTGTGGAATTTTGCCTCAGGATGAATCACACCTGGAGTGTCACCCATATCTGATTTGGATGATATGTATATGAGATTGGGGACTTTAGACAGTTGATGCTGGAATGAATTAAGACTTTGGGACTGTTGAGATAAAATAAATGTGTTTTGCACGCAAGAAGGGAATGATGGGGGTGGCACAGAGAATGTTATGGACTGAATTGTGTCCCCCTAAAACTCATGTTGACCCTCTAACCCTCAATGTGACTGTATTTGGAGATAGGGCCTGTAAGGAGGTAACTAAGGTTAAATAAGGTCAGAAGGGTGGAGTCCTAATCCCATCGGACTAGTGTCATTATAAGAAGAGGAAGAGGCACCAGAGTTTTCCCTCTGCCATGTGAGGGCACAGGACAGCAGCCAAAGAACTCTCACTAGAATCCAATCCATGTTGACACCCTGATCTTGGACTTCCAGCATCCAGAACTACGAGAAAATAAATTTCTGTTGTCTATGCCACCCAGTCTGTGGTATTTTGTTACGGCAGCCAAGCCGACTAATACAGCCCTCAAGCAAATTGTCCTAAAATGTACCTTATACAACTTCTTGTAAGACAGCCAGGAGATCAAGCAGTCAGTCTCATCTAGGCAACTAGTTTGATAATATACCTCATTGTATCTCTCACTCCTTCCCCACCTCCCTTCCCTTGGTCCTCATTTCTATTCTCTGTAATAACACCTCTTATTAGCATCAGGCTAATAGGAAGTGAGGGGAAAGAGTTCTAGGCACAAAGACCTCAAGTGCAAAGGTCCTGAGGCAAGACATTGCTTCACGTTCACAGAAGCACCGAGATACCAGTATGGCTGGAGGGAGTCAGCAGGATAGAAAGTATCAGGAAATGAGATCAGTGAGTTATCAGAGAACAAGATCATGTAGGCTCTGTTGGAGAACCTTGCAGGTCAATGTAAGGATTTTGGATTTTGCTCTGAGATGGCACCTTCGGAAGATTTTGAACAGTTGAGTGACAGGACCTGACTTGGGATTTCCCAAAAATATTTAAAAGGATCACTTTGAGATCTGTGATGAGAAGGGGAGACAAGGGTAAAAGCCGGGACACCAGTTAGGGTGGGGACTGGTGCTGTGACCTAGACAAGAGATGCTGGCTTGAGCCAAAATAACAGAGTGGAAATGTTTTTTTTTTTTAAATAGTGTTCAGATTCTGAATTTATTTTCAAGAAGGAACCATCAGGATTTCAGGAAGATCACATCTGCCTTGCTCACCACGGAATTCCCAATGCCTAGAATAGGTAAGTGATCCATCCAAACCAGGCACTTCTCTGAGCAATCTAGAAGCTTGTATGGGCTCAATATCAGCCTTACCAGGCCATGTCTTTCTGAAAATCCGGGCAACTTTTGTTCATATCTGGCATTCTGCCATCTCCCTCACATTTTCTTTAATTTCTCTTGGACTACTGGCAGCAAATCTGAGAAAATATCTAAACATCTATAAGTTTACATGTTTACAAGAAAACATTTGTCTACATAATTCCTCTGCATTAACAAGAATTGAATTCCTTTTAAACATAGGTAATTTCATTCTATTTTCTTTCTTTATCTTGAACTTC
Source organism: Orcinus orca (assembly GCF_937001465.1). Taxonomy (NCBI): domain Eukaryota; kingdom Metazoa; phylum Chordata; class Mammalia; order Artiodactyla; family Delphinidae; genus Orcinus; species Orcinus orca. The sequence continues at coordinate 45,294,009 of NC_064575.1, forward strand.
TGTTTACTCAGAAGTTTTATTTTTCCTACTAGCACCAAGAATGGAAGCCACCTGCAACACTGCCTATAATTAATATGACTTTACTATTCACCTGTCTGCATTAGTATGGCTTTAATATTCCACGAAAATTCTGCCAGGAAGTTTTCCAAGAAAATGAAGTTGCATTGCTTTTTGTTTCAGGAACATTCTGAAAATCCATTTCGCCAAACAATGAACAACTCTACTACCCTCATCAGAGTTAATAGCTCCTTCTGCAGAAATAGGCCTCCCAACCAGACTCACAACATGATAGTTTACCCTTCAAAATCCACCTGGCCATCATTTCTAAACAATTACATCATGAATTTTGCCCCATCCCAATCAGGCCCCCCTATTGAAAGAACTGTTCTTAACTCAGACGCCTAAAAACCTCATAAATACCCATTTTTGCCCTCTTTCCGGTAAAACAGTTGTCTTCCTTACTGCTTCATTTTATCAAATGTGTCTTTTAGTGTCTTTTCAGTAAATGTTAACAGTTGATGGATTTTTATTCCTTTTTAGAGAATATGGAAGCCAAATAGGACCACGTAATTTCTATTTCCCTCTATCATTTTAACATTAAATCCTCCAGTAATGAGACTATTTGTTCTCCCTTTTTTGCTTTTTGGGGGGACTTTTTTTCAAGCTTAGTGCATTTAGAGCTTTTTAATCTTCCACACATTGTTTCTTCTTTCACTTCTAAGCCTTCATCTCCTCACCTTCCAATGAGAGAAAATACTGCCTGCATCACAAGAAAATGAGGAGATTAAGCAAGATACTAATTGAGAATATATTTTGCTATGCAAATATCAGGGACAAAGTCCACCTTCATTTTCCCATAGCTCTTTGCATTTATCTCTATTTTAGTACCTACATGTGGCTCTCTCTCTTTCACTATAAACCTTGAAAAAGTAAGAGTTGTTATCCTTTTATCTGCCTTAAAACTTTGCACAGTCACAGTATTTGATCTAAAGTTGGTTCTTTGCAACACAGGGCAGAGAGGAAGGAGGTCAGACTGGGCAAAGGAGAGGGCTGCAGACAAAGGAACAGGCAGAAGAGTGTTTAACAAGTTTTGACTAAACTTGGAGATCTGAAGACAAGTGGGCAGGTGCTGAACCAAGGTTAGGATCAAAAGTTCAAGTGCATACATGGAGGCAAGTGGCACCAATTACTTTTTGGTGAGGAACATCCTTGTCATAGAGAGGCCAAGCCCCCACAAAGGGCAGATGTGTTCCTGAATTGCCCTACTACAGTCAGAGTCCATATTTCATTTTTATAGTTTCTTTTTCCTCCCAAGTAAGCTTTCCTTCTATGGTCTCTGGCTATAAAAACCATTAAGTCAACTCAAAAATTCTCTTTCCAACCTTACTACAGCGTCCTGCTCTATCCAAAATTTTCTTCCTCTACCATTAGGAACGCCAAGATAACCAAGTCACTTTCTCAGAATATCCCACAATAGGTGATTGGAAAAGAAATCAGACTTACCCAGGACCACTGGAGAGCAAAAGGACAGTGTCTAACAAGTATTTAATGGACAGTTTTCTACATAATATCTGAGCCTCTTTGTTCTGCGAGAGGACATCCATTTACTCTGGCTCATGTTCAAACTGCTCCAGACAGGAAAATGTTCTGCGCTTTCCCTAAGGGGCATTACAGTACCTTCAGATCAGAAGAGCAAGCTCCTGTAACCCAAAGATGCACACATTTTCAGAGGAATGCCATCTTTCCATGAGCTGAGGTCCTCTCACTTTTATTTTTGAGCATTGTAAATAGTAAGAAGACTATGCTACCAAAAAAGGAGAGGAGGGAATTTTTTTTCACGCCCAAACACAAGAAATGTACTACAGAATTTTCCTTAAGTTCTTTTTAGTTGGGATGCTTTATTTAAATATATTATTTTCATATCAGGAACTAGCAGCAAAACTAATTATTTACTGATATGTGCATATACGCAAACAAAAACACACACCTGTAAAACACCTTTCTAATGGATTTCTCAACAGTATTTCTAGTCAAGTGTCACAAAATCAGATGCCTCTAGGGATAAGGTAAAATGTTCAGTAATAGGGAATAGTAAAGACCATGGCAAACTTGACAGTACATGCCCTGCCTAAAAATATTCAAATTTATTTTTTACCAGTACTATTTTTGCTAATTAAAGCTATCCCTGGCCATATTCAACTATGGGGGTCCAAGTTTGCAATCTCTGCAAACAACTAACTTCTGTCAAGACTCCACATTCTATTTCTCTATCTCTGTTGCTCTAAATGGACCATAAAACTCTTCACTTTTGGTCTTACATGCAGCAAAACATTCTTGGAGACACCTCATCACAGTATGAATTCTAATCTCTGGAATGTTCTCCAGTTGTGCTTCTAATATCAATAGCATTCTATTAGCTGGCCTCCAAAATATTATCTGGAGACATACTCAAGTTAATCAAGTGGCTAATAACAATAATAAAAATAGGTACCTTTTATTATGTGCATATTACATGTTAAACATGAAATTGTTGCTCCCCCCACATTTAATAAATAATACATAGTCAACAAAGGCAACATCTGATGTTTAAGCCACAATTCAACTGACTCATATTGTGAAAATACATACTGTATTGCATGGGCAACAATCACTATATCTATACAGTAGCCAGTTTAGACTTAGCTTTTGAGTGTGAGAGAGAGAGAGACAGAGAGAGAGAGTATGCTACAATCTCCAGGTAATTTTATCTTCCAATGTGTGAATATGTGTTTGAACAAACAGCTGGCTGGCATGTAGCTTTACCCACTACACGTTCAGCTCTCACTATCATCTAGGATCTCTCAAGCGGCTTTGCAAAGACATTAAAATCATATTATTTTTATGTTAACATAGTATTTAAAATTTGTTTCTCAATTTAATGAAATAACTAATGAAAGTTATTTTTCCCTTAAGGAATGATTCTAATTGTGTGATAACGTGTAGCTCTGACAAGTCAGAAGTGAGGCAGAAGACTCTAAAGTGTTAGCACTGCCATGGAAAGTTAGTCCAAGCTGCAATGTTCTTATTAGTAAGGATTAATTATTTGAAATAAACATGCTGAGTAACAAGCAGATACAAGGTTGTGATGTCAGGAAGTTTTTACTAAGGGCCTAGAATTCCTTTTAAAATTCTAGGAAGAATGTGTGAATATGAGTATAAAAATTCACCTTTTAGAGCAAGGGTGGAAAAACTTTTGCTGTGGAGGACAGACACTAAATATTTTAGGCATTTCAGGCCATACAGTCTCCATCTCGATTACTCGTCTCTGCCCTTGTGATAGGAAAGAAGCCACAGGACAACAGCCAGGGACAACGTGTAAATGCATGGGCATAGCTGTGTTCCAAAACAAATTTAAGGATGCTGAAATTTGAATTTCATAAATTTTCATTGTCACAAAACATTATTTTTCTTTTGATATTTTACAATCATTTAAATATATAATAACATTCTTAGCTCATGGACTATCCACAAACATGCAGGAGGACAAATCTGGCCCACAGGCTGTAGTTTCCCGTGTTAACAATCCTAAAACCTAAACTTCGAAAGGGTGATTGAATGAGATCTTCTATGGATTAAGAAATTCAAGGAAGAGACAATTAAGTTAGTATGGCTTCATAGTTTCCCCTCCCAGCATCATTTCATATTAACTTCCCCTCCTTTCTATGCAAGGCACTTCCGATTAACCATTGGACCTGGCAGAAACCCTCTCCACCCTGATCGTATTCATATCTTCCTTCTCATATAAGAAGGCTAAAATGTGACCTAGGGTTTATCCAGTTTAATTGTAAAGTTAGACAAGTATTTTTGAGGAATAATTAGCACTATGGGAAAAAATGCTCACAGTATGTTAAGTAAAATGATCAGAAAACCACACTATATACACAATATGATCTCAATCCTTAAAGGAGAGTTACTTTTTGTTGATTAATTTTGAAGGTGGTTTGAATTTTGTGTAGATTGTTCTCAGACTTTTCAAAGGCTTAATTAATTATTTAAGAATAAAACATATGACGTTCTTTGTTTCCCTTCTAAATATCATCCAAACCCTTGGAGCTGATCTCCCTCCTGTGTGAGGCTTCCACTAACTCTGATTTGAATCTCCTGACCTTAAATCCCAATCCTTAAGTTTCATCTTCTGTCTGAAAATAGAAACTCTAACAAGAGCCACTGTAAATAACAGTTGTGGTTCTAAAGGCTGCTAGACTGTTCTAGGGAAGGGAGGCCTTATTAACGAGAGACTTTTAAAATCACTTTGTCCCTGTCTGTGAATGGCTTTATTATTTAGCTGTTACCTGATAATTAACACAGATCGACCAATTAGGCTAACATTAGTGTCACCTGATGTTTGCTCTGAATTCTGGCTTTTCTGTTTACTGCAAATCAAGCCTACTGATTAAATAAATTTGAATGCCAATAGATAAAGCAGAGCAAGAATTGATTCAAAAAAATACTATATTCAGTGGATTTGTTAATGCTTCCTTCCCAAATTGACATCGACTCAAAAGGAAGGGGAGGGCATCAAATTTAGCTACCTCTATGATAAAAAGTTAGAGTAGGTTAGAATTTGCAGAACTGAAGTAAAACTAAGCAACACACTCTACTACTTAAAGGGCCTAGTCCTACAGTCACTTCTTAGGCAATGTAAATATAATATAAACTGGACAGAGTTCAGATGCATTAGCTAGTTGCTTTTGCTATGCATTCATCTCACATGCCCTGTGTTCTTGGGATCAGGTGTCAGATATCAGGGAGGGTCAGAGCGTAAACTGTGACAGTAGCATGAGCTAGTTTTAAACATGTGACTAAAGTTCACTTGATGTGTCTTAGATTAAGGGTTTAGAGTTCTATGCTGATTTGTGTAGTCTGAGTTGAGTGCACAAAATGAAATTTTAACCCAAAACTCTACCATGCTCTCTCTTGCATTTATTCTTTCTAGTATTAGAAACACCACACTTTTTACTTTACTATAACCTACTAGCTCATTATTCGGACTCGCAATTTTGGCCTTTTCTCTCCTCTCACCCAACCTATGAATTACCAGTGCAGCTCTGATCATGTCAGTCCCCTGCTTCAAAATCCTTCATGGGCTCCCCTCTGCCAACTGAATATATTTTTATAATAAATTTGAGTCTTTTTACAGTTGGCCCCAGCTTTTCCATATTGTTTTCTAGTATTCGTATATGCATAGCCCAATCTTCAGTCTTTCCTAGAATATGCCTTGAGCTTTCTTTCCATTCTCTTCCCTGTTGTGTTAGCCTATAATAACAATAAGTGATAATAATGGTAATAGACATCATCTATTGAGTCTTTACTAGATCCACATAATTTTCTAACCACTTTACATGCATTATCTCCTTTGATCCTCATAATGAGAAAGTCAAGTACCTTGCCCACAATCACCTACACAATTTTAAGGCATCTGAATCATATGCCCGTTTCCTTAACCACTTCATTATACTACCTCCTTCGCCTCTCTCTCTTCCAAATGTCCTTACCACCCACTTCCACAAAACCACACACACACACACACACACACACACACACGTGCATATGCTCATGGAAATTCTACCCATTTTTCAAGACCCACTCCAAATGCTAGCTACCTCCTGCATAAAGTCTCCCCTGATCCCACCCCTCCTGCCTTAGGTGTTCTGCCTCTTCCAAAGCTCCAGAATATGTCTTCTGCCTAAGAATCCCTCAGGTTTCAACAGCTGGAGATATCAAAGTAAGATCATTTATTCTACAATAGCAAAATTATAATGACTCCAAACCCTGTCCCATGAATCACAGGAATTCTATTTTTCTACCAGTTTCCCTCCATATATAACTTCTGGGAACTTCGTAGAATACTTACATGTTACAAATCTATCTTGTGACCTCCCCCCGTCACCCGTGTCCTGAATTACTATTATATCAGAACTCTCCTGGGGTCTCTTTTAGGTGTTTTCTCTTCCGGTAGTGATTTGTTTCAAGATTGGACACCCATCCATTCTGTTGACTATCAACTCCCCACAAATAGACCACCAGGAAAACCACCAGGAAAACCTGCTGATTGAGCAAAGCTAAGTTTATCAGATTTACCACAGTGATGGAGAGCAACACCATGACGATATCTTAGTAATGTCTCCAAGAGGGAGGCCAGAGAGGACGTTCATAGGATTCAGGGATGTGCTTTAAGGGGGAGCCTTTTAAGGTGGAGAATTTTTTTTTTATATATAGATAATATATTTTTATTATTTTTTTAACATCTTTATTGGGGTATAATTGCTTTACAATGGTGTGTTAGTTTCTGCTTTATAACAAAGTGAATCAGTTATACATATACATATGTTCCCATATCTCTTCCCTCTTGCGTCTCCCTCCCTCCCACCCTCCCTATCCCACCCCTCCAGGCGGTCACAAAGCTCCTAGCCGATATCCCTGTGCCATGCGTCTGCTTCCCACTAGCTATCTACCTTACGTTTGTTAGTGTATATATGTCCATGACTCTCTCTCGCCCTGTCACAACTCACCCTTCCCCCTCCCCATATCCTCAAGCCCGTTCTCCAGTAGGTCTGTGTCTTTATTGCTGTCTTACCCCTAGGTTCTTCATGACATTATTTTTTTCTTAAATTCCATATATATGTGTTAGCATACGGTATTTGTCTTTCTCTTTCTGACTTACTTCACTCTGTATGACAGACTCTAGGTCTATCCACCTCATTACAAATAGCTCAATTTCGTTTCTTTTTATGGCTGAGTAATATTCCATTGTATATATGTGCCACATCTTCTTTATCCATTCATCCGATGATGGGCACTTAGGTTGTTTCCGTCTCTGGGCTATTGTAAATAGAGGTGCAATGAACATTTTGGTACATGACTCTTCTTGAATTTTGGTTTTCTCAGGGTATATGCCCAGTAGTGGGATTCCTGGGTCATATGGTAGTTCTATTTGTAGTTTTTTAAGGAACCTCCATACTGTTCTCCATAGTGACTGAACCAATTCACATTCCCACCAGCAGTGCAAGAGTGTTCCCTTTTCTCCACACCCTCTCCAGCATTTATTGTTTCTAGATTTTTTGATGATGGCCATTCTGACTGGTGTGAGATGATATCTCATTGTAGTTTTGATTTGCATTTCTCTAATGATTAATGATGTTGAGCATTCTTTCCTGTGTTTGTTGGCAGTCTGTATATCTTCTTTGGAGAAATGTCTATTTAGGTCTTCTGCCCATTTTTGTATTGGGTTGTTTGGTTTTTTGTTATTGAGCTGCATGAGCTGCTTGTAAATTTTGGAGATTAATCCTTTGTCAGTTGCTTCATTTGCAAATATTTTCTCCCATTCTGAGGGTTGTCTTTTGGTCTTGTTTATGGTTTCCTTTGCTGTGCAAAAGCTTTGAAGTTTCCTTAGGTCCCATTTGTTTATCTTTTTTTTTTTTTTTTTCCATTTCTCTAGGAGGTGGGTCAGAAAGGATCTTGCTGTGATTTATGTCATAGAGTGTTCTACCTATGTTTTCCTCTAAGAGTTTGATAGTTTCTGGCCTTACATTTAGGTCTTTAATCCATTTTGAGCTTATTTTTGTGTATGGTGTTAGGGAATGATCTAATCTCATACTTTTACATGTATCTGTCCAATTTTCCCAGCACCACTTATTGAAGAGGCTGTCCTTTCTCCTAAGGTGGAGAATTATTGAGGTTAGACAAATTTTATGATATACTAATTTTGGATTGATGTACAAGGCAACACATCTTGAAGCAAGTAGTGATAAACTATTATCTGATAAGTGAACTGTTGCCTAAATGAGCAATCTATCATCCTGATAGAACTCGTTGCCCATGTGACCAAACTCTTTGCCCAGGTAAAAGTAATCTTTAAGAATTTTCCTGAAGCAAGAAGTTATTTACTGGTTTACAGTTTTATCTCACTGAGGAAGAATTTCGCAGAACAATTAGGTCACTCTGACATAGGTGGTCTCACTTCCAAACATCTCTCCAATTCCTGATTCATTGCTAGACTCAGCTATGGTATATAACAAAACTTTTGGAGCTCTCATACGACTATGGAGGTACAGTGCAGAGAGCCCCGCTTTAGCTCCTAATAGCAGATACTCTTGGAGCTCACAGATCCTAAAGTCAACTAACTGCAGAGTCACTGTTTAACCCCCCAGAATAAAAGAATGAAAAGAATTCAAAGGTGGAAATTGAAGATTAATGGGCAAGGTAGCAGATCAGGGGGAAATTAAAGAGGAATCATTGATTTTTAGGGCATCAATCATGGGTTGCCATGATACTGTGTTGCTGAAAGCTTTGTTATTGTTTTTCCGTTTGAAGCTCTCTGGTAGCATTTCCCAAGCGAAGTCTTCAGGTTCACGTTATGTGGGAAGCCCTAACAGTCTGAAACAGGAGACTGAGGTCAAGTGATCTACTCAGCATGTATTGATTTTAGAACTCTTAACTCCCATACTCCTTTCTACCCCCAGCCCTGTGCATGTGCCTCAGTGTGGTGCTTTTTGAATTTATCCACTGAAATATCCCTAATAACAGAGAGCAAACTTTTACCTTACTGCTGGTAATATTACTACTTCAGGGAAAAGAGCCATGTTTAAACTGGGGTTTCTAAAACCACCCCCATGGCCACTAAGTTTGAGAGACACAGCCTTACATTTATCAACTTATTTGTTATTACTCTGAAAGGTTAAGATGCTGTTATTAGAGCTGCTGATATAATAATTGTCCCCCGAAGTGAAGTCTGTAAGAACCTTCTTTATGAAAGAATGAATTTCCTCCCTGTATGGTTGAGGTTCAACATCAGCTTGTTTTCATTTTTAATTTTTATTTTACATTATCTCTCACTGTCATAAACACAGCCGTGCACGCGCGCGCGCGCGCACACACACACACACACACACACATACACACACACACACACACACACACACACACACACACACACACACACACCCCTTTCAGATTCTGTAGCCTCAGGTGAGCCAGGCTGACTGAAAAATCCTCTAAATGAAAGCTTCCCGTGGAGCAGAACAAACAGGCATCACCTTTCACCCTGTTCCTCCCAACACTTCCTCAGGGGCTCACAGAGGTAAGTGGGGGTGAGTACGAGGAAGGATTAGGTGGAGGGAAAAGGGAATCCCAGACCTACTCTCTGGAGGCCATCTACTCAGAGACCCTCGAAAGCCCTCCAAACTGTTCAATCAGACCAGGCCTCATGTTTCTGGGTGTAATGAAGGCTGCAGAAGTAATAGAAACATACTTGCCACTGTCAAAACCAATCTGCTAATAGGAAAGTTTGTGGCAAGCCTTGGGTAGCTCCTATCTGGGAGGAAACCGGTTTCCTATTTAGAGAAAATGGAGCTGTTATTCTTAAGCAGAGAGATGCCTATTGTGTGGGTAATTACAAGGAGGCCCGGCTGACCTGGCAATGAGGTAGTGTAGCTAAATACCTGAAGGCAAGGGGAGCCTAAAATGAAAGCAGAGGCCCCATCTGCCAGGCTGTAATGATTGTGCTATTTGGAGGCAGAAAGGTTTGTCTGAAGCAGCTGGTTTCTCTCCAAGTGACCTTTCAGCATTTCTGCTTTTGCCGTCTGACAGATGTGTCAACTCAATAATTTCAAAAGCCCCTGAGTAAATAACCAATTGTGAGCAAGGATGACCCAAAGCAATGACAAAATGGCTCCACACGGCGCATTATAGAGCATAATACCGAGGGACGGAGTCAGGAACATTATCAGAAGGAAAAAACATTTTAGTCTTTATTTTTGACTAAATGGCTTTCCTACCCACACATCAGTTGTTTTTGAGTGCGGGGGGGTTGGGGGGCAGAGAATAGGGAAATGTGGATCGGTCAGAAGGGCTTTGTAGTGGCTTTGCCTCTTTCAGGCTCACATCAGCTGGGCACGGGTCTCAGGTGGCATCTGGGCACTGGGAATGGACCCCGCGCTCGCACCCTCATGCAGCTGGCAGGAAGGACCGCAGCTAATTTGCACTGTGGCTGATGGGGGCTGTGGAGACACAACTGCAATCAGACCAGGCCTGATGGTGCTTAAAGTCTTGCAAAGAGTTTTCACAGGCAAGGCAGGTGCTGTTATCTGGAAACGAAGGGGGCAGGGGGTACAGAAAGCCAAAGCTGAAAGGATCCAGTGCAGCAGGAGCTGAGCGACATGGGAGCATGACTGCCCATGATTCCTCCTTCAGGGGCATACAAAGCACCCTTGCCTGGAAATCTGATAGAAACACCATCAAACTAAGGTGAGAAGAGCCCCGCCCAGACACTGAGCCTGCCAGGGCCCCTCAGTTGGTGGAAGATGCTTCTAGAATCGCATGTCGTAAGACATGGATGTTCAAATGTTCTTTCGATTTAACTACATTGAAAGTGTTAGGAATTTTCTGCACCCCTCCCCCAATTTTTAATGTGTTACATAAGTTTAGATTAAACTGAATATTATCCTTCAAAGGCAAATCTTCCAGAGACACATCATTATTAGGAGAGAATTCATGTAGTAAGCACAAGCTGTGGTGTGCTGAAGCCAGCTCATATCAGCTCATGAAAGTCAATGTCAAATTTTTAGGAATTTTGCAAACTGACTTTTAAACCGTTGGTAGCTTGGTATTGGTCACAGTGGTAGTATTTACATCATGGAAATTGGCAAACACTAAATACATTAGGGCTTTTTTTTTCCCTCAGAGAGCTGGTTGTTACACATTTACCAGAACAACACTGGCACGGGTGAATCTGAGCATTAGAGAATACTTCCATTTGGCCATGAGGTCCAGCTTCCTCTCTCCTTTACCAAGTTTGTATTGCAGATTCTAAACTCAATTAATAACAAAGCTGAGGTTGATCAATGACATACAGTATTTGCTCGTTCAAAACTTATGATTATGTTCTTTTTATTAAAAAAGTATTGCCTGTACTTTAAGGTAAAACTTCCTCAAAATAGCATACAAAGTTCTCCATATTTGTATAACCTTAGTCTGACTGCTCATCAAAATAAAGTTTCTGCTCAATTTTGGCTGATCTGGTCCATAAAATGCCCAGAATACTCCATGCTCATTACTGACATCAAGCCTTTGCTCATTTATGGACTCCTTGTCAGAACTGCATGGCCCTGTCCTACTACTCAGCTAATCCTATGCTTTCTTCAAAGTCCAACTTCAACCCACCTGCCCCAGCTCTTCTCTCACAACTCTAGTCCTAAAAGATTTGTCTCCTTTTACCTATAACTTCCATGTTATTTTTTTACTTTGACCTCTCACTTTGACTCTTAATCATACAATACACTAGCTTGCATTTGCACTTTGTTCTTTTCCATAAGAATGCCTTGTCAACTCATAAAGTATTACCTCCTGCAGGCCAGTGATTTATATTACATAAGATAGTATATATCTTCCTCAGGTCCTGGCACAGCCCTATCTAACACATAGTAAGTTCTTAAGATGGTGATAATCAACTCACTGAACATGGACTCTCTAAGGGAGCCTTTAATAAATACTGCCCTCCAGGACTTTTCTGGTGGTGCAGTGGTTAAGACTCCATGCTCCCAATGCAGGGGGCCCAGGTTTGATCCCTGGTTAGGGAACTAGATCCCACATGCATGCCACAACTAAGAGTTCGCATGCCACAACTAAGGAGCTGGTGAGCCACAACTAAGGAGCCTATATGCAGCAACTAAGGAGCATGCCTGCCACAACTAAGACACAGGGCAACCAAATAAATAAATAAAAATAAAATATATATTTAAAAAAAAATAGATAGTGCCCCCAGCCCTCAACTCACAGAGATCCTGATTGAGTCAGTTTGTTGTGTTATAAGTTTCCTAATACTTACAAATCCACCTACTTTATTGCTACCCAGTCCAGAATCCCTGGGTGATTTTAACATACAACTATGGTTGAGAATCATGACTTAAAAATTATATGGATGAATGGGTGGATTGTTGGACATAAAACTAAATCATACAAAATAATTATCAACATTTCTTTTTTTAACCAAGGTTGACGCACAGCTAACTGAAATGTAATGCTATGGTCTTCGACACTCTCTACGTGACCATGAGCTCCTTAAGAACAATGAATAATTCCTATTTGTAGAAAGATCTCCATATATCACAGTGTCTGGCACCAAGTAGGTCTTGGATACATACAGATGATTGATGTTTCCATTTTATCCACTTATATTCCTCCTGCCTCACCAACCTGGCTGGTGAAAACTTCCAGATCTCAACTTAGATGAGAGCAAAATAAAAATGTTGTTGTGTTTTAAAGCTATGATTTTTAATAAGACAAAGGAATAGATAAGTTAAATACTTGATGAAGATGATGGAAGGAAAAAGGCAGAACAGTTGTCTTTCTTGTTTGCTTCCATTTTTCCTCCATGAAGGAGAATGATATTCAGGCTGCAATGGATGGAGCACACATCTTAGTAGGAGAGATAGTAAGAGAGTGTCTAGCAGCTTTAAAATGTGTTCAAGCCCAGATGCATTACATCTAAGTCAATTAGAACAATTTGCAGCTGTTATCACAGCTGCTAGTGTCCTGGGGAAAAAAAAAAAAAAAGCAGAGGGAATGGGAAAATTGCCAGAAGATCAGAGCTAAGCATATGCCTCAGATTTCAAAAAGGGGAATTTCATAATCTAAAGCCAGATGAGTTTGACTTTTATACCCAGAACATTCTAAAGTGTATTCTTCACTAGATAATTTGTATGCACTTACTAGGGAAAGGGGTGATCACCACAGGCCAGAATGAGATTGCCAAAAAATAATTCAGTGCAAACTATTTTTATATGGTTACTATATTAGAAGGAAAGTAGATGGAAAGAATATTACAGGCAAAATTCATTCAAACACCAGTCATGATTGAGTCAAAGAAAATATATTGAGTCCTTGGAGTTCATCCCCAAATGCCCAACAAAACACAGTTATTGCCTTCAAGGGGATTTCAGTCTAGAGGGAGAAATAGAAAAGAAAACAAGGTCAGTCTTCGTGGAGTAAAACATGGGTGTAAGGAAGAAAGATGAAAGGAAAGTCTTAGACGAGGGAAAGTAGTTGAAGAGACTGGCATCTCAACTAGGATCAGGACAATGAGAAATGAGACAGGCCAAAAGAGCTGAGGACTGGACACTGGGGACCAGGAATATGCCAGATGAAGGAAACGGGGTGAAAAGCTTCAGGGTGATAGAGTGCATGATGGCTTAAGGAGCTGCAAGAAGTTCAGGAAGACTGGAACATAGAATTCAAAGTGCAGAGTAAGGCACGAAGAGAGAAAGGTAGGAGAAGCAGGCAAAAGTCAGACCTGAAAACCGTGGTAAAGAGTTTGGACTTTACTGGAGAACCTTTGAAAGATATTAAGCCAGAAAATGCAAATTGATTTCACCAAGACATTTGACAATCTCTCATCACATTTTTGTGGATACAGTGGAGAACGATGGACTAGGCAGTTATGAAGTACGTACACTTGTAACCATTTAGAAAACTGTCCTATAAAATGTTAATGCATAAAATTGTTAGCAAATAGAAAGAACTTTGTTAGCATTTTTCTACACCCTTTCCTTGATTCTACTTTATTCAGCAAATGTATCAAGAACTGGGGCAAAATCTTTTTACAGGTGATGCAAAGCTAAGAAGAAGGCAAATGTATTGTTCAACATTATCACGATTTGGGAAGCTTTCAACAGGATAGGATTAAGGGTCTAACCCAGGAAGATAAAATTTTAAACTGCATTTATGTTTAAAAAATAATCTATTGTAGAAGAATAAAATGGGCAATCCCCACTTTATAGCACTTCATGTGAAAATATAAATTCTAAGGTCAAAAACACTGTTATATTAGAGAGCCCTGTGACCCTCTTGCTAGAATTAAAAAAAAAAAAAAGACTCTCAGTGATACCATTGTGTTTGAACCAAGATGGGCAATGGCTCCACTAAATACACTAGCTCACATTTGGAGAACTATGTCCAGTTCTAGATCCTGATACTCAGTGTCAAGGTATTTGACAACATGGAAGGTATATGATGTAAAAAATGTATAAAGATATATGTTAAAAATATAGAGGACTTTAAATTTTTAAAAGAATAATTTCAGACGATTAAAATAGAGCTACTAAGTGAAATCTCTATATAAGGTAGATAGTTTTAAAAAAATAATTTTGGGGATTGAGGGAACTGTACAGCATTGGATGACTAGAAATTTAGAATTTGTAAATGGAATGGGCAGCCTTATGGCTTGTGGTCTTCCTATCACTAGAGAGGTTTACACCATCTCTCAGAGTTTTTCGCTGAAGCTTAAAATGTCTATTGAACTCAAGATACTGGAGATGTCCACCTAGTTTGTTGGAGATATTTGATGTTCTGTCAAATTGTATTGTCTTGATAAAATTCCAAAACTGGTCCCAGAAGAGATCACAATAGACCTTCCTTTCCATCATTACAACTTACTTAAACCCTTTTTTCTCCTTTAAATCTTAATATAAAACCCCTCCCCACACACACGCAATACTATAACTTTATTAAAGAAAAACTAGTTTCTTTTAAAGGAAAATACCATTTGCTCTATTTGTTCTTTCCCTATTTACACAACAATCTATTGCAATCTGGGTTTCTGCCACAACTGTTCCACTCAACTGGCTCTCACAATGGTCAGTAACATCCTACTGTTTGCCTAATAGGATGGACAGATTCCCTTGCAATTATTTCTTTATCTCCCTCCAGCATTTGTCCTTGTTGACCATTTTCTTTTTAAAATTCTCTTCCACATTAACCTTCAAGATTTTCCTCATGACTGACTGGCTCTTCTTTTTAAGTTTCCTTGTCTCTCTCTAACAGCCACTTAAGAATTGATCTTTACCAAGATTTTACTCTCAGCACTTTACTTATCTCATTGCTCATGTTCTCCCTTGGGTAATCTCATCCATGCACAAACTTCAACTAATGCTTGCAGATGGTGACATCTGACCTCTAGGTTCACATCTCTGCTTGCATATGCAATAGGCTTATGACTTCAAACTGACCAGAACCAACCTCATCATTTTCCTTGCCCCAACACATCAAAAAAAAAAAAAAAAAAAAATGAAGGGGAAAGTCCTTATATAAACCTAAATTGTCTGCCTTTCTTATTTGGCTTTACCTTTCTGCCATGACTTTGATTCTGACAATGAATGACCAGGATACAAAAAATAGAATATTAAGACATTTAGCAGATAGAGACTAGAAACTCTTTTTTCAAAAAGTATGCAAAAACCAGGTTAGTGTTTCTTCAGATTCCTACCACTATTAAAAGAAATGAAATTAGAAGAGTAGCTATAATCAGGTGCAATTGCCAGTCCATAATTGATTTTTTTCAACTTACAAAAGCTCAGACCCCAAACTGGAACAAGCACACAAAACTCTGGGAATTCAGATGTTCGGTTTAGAAAGAGATTTCATGAATAAGTCTTGCAGGTTGAAGCTCACTAAATTCCTCCTGTCTTGGCAGTTTACATGACAAAACAATATAAGCTGCTATGTTTCAAGATAAAAAAATCTTTAAAACTCTCCTAATGCTTTTTTTGTAAACACAGGTGAATTTGTTGTCTGAGGTACTCTTCTTCATTTCACGAGTGAGGCTAAAATCTTCCCTGATAAGGTCAGCATCTTTTTTGTGTGGTGAATCCTCAGGTGGAGGCTACCACCATGAAAATGAAGTCATAAAAAGGAAATCCCAGACCAAGACTGCATATGCCAAAGTATCATGCACCCCAGCATATGTACAGAGGGCAAGCCTGTTATTCCACACCTGGTGCTATGCCAGTGCAGATTCTAGAAGCAAAGAAATAAACAGTTATTTTTACAAAGCAGTATTATTTGTTGGCATGCAGTAAATCTTCTTGAAATTCTAACAACTTCTCTGCATAGAATATCCACCCACCTAACATTCTTTCTTTAGATGAAATCTTATAATAGCAAATCTGCAATTACATTTCCTATTTTCATTTATTTCCAAGAACACTGTTGGCCTCTACTGTATAAGAACTATAGTGCACCTATCTCCATTAGTGTTGTAACATGGGTTTTATAAAATCATATTACAAAATGTGGGTCAGTGATCACTGAGTCATGTAATTTATCAAGACAATACCCAGATGCATAGTTTGACATTCGTTTTGCAGGATACAATCTACTGGTATAAACAACTCCGCAATGCCTACCGTTCTTCAGAAGCAAAAGTCATTTGCAACTAGGGGAAAAAAAAATCAATATCCAGAGTTCCACTATCAAATATTTAATGTCCCAGTAAGATAATATATCAGTGAGAACTGACAGCACACCTCCATTGGATAATACATCATCTCTTCAGCTTGACCTGCTAATTATGTCTCCAGATTCAGAGTTTTAGAACAAAAAAGGACTTTGTCTCCTCACCCAATCTCCTGATTTTACCAAGGAGGACACTGAAGTACATAGCACAAGTACAATATATAAGGACAAGTAACTTGCCTAGTAGTTGGTGATAAAGTCTAGAACAAATGCATCCCTTATAAAAATTCAGTAAATACCAAGTCCAATTCTTTTCAGATTTCATATATTGTACTGTTTCTCTATTTCCTTCATCACACTATTAGGATACAATTAATTTCTTAATCTCTATATTACATTTAACTAAATCAACATTTTGTTTTAGTACCTATTTCATAGCAGGTACCAATTCTATATTAGAAATAATAGTGGTGCCTCTCCCCTATGTACCACCAAAGCAGGACTTTTAAGAGTGATTGGAGATAAGATGCAATTGTTCCCCTCTTAGCTCTGTGACAGTTTCTTCTCAGTCTTACTTGCTGGCATCTCTTCCCAGTTTCCCCTTAAAATTTACTTCTCTCCTTGCCCATTTTCTCTTATGACACTACCTAATCTCCTTCATGATCTCATCACTCACAAGATCTTGGCTGTAACCTCACCCCTGATTTTTCCTAAGTGTGTGTCTTCTGAGTCTTGGCGCCATATAAGCAGGTTACTGCATCTCCATTGGATGTCTTGCAGGTTCCTTAAGCTCAGAACGTCCATAAGTGAAGATACCACTACAGCCCTTCGCTGAGGTCCTTATTAGAGGTAACAGTCACAGCTCCACTATGCAAGTGCTCTATTTCACCTGTCAATTGTGGTGTCTATCTCTCCTCCTAAAGTTAAAGTCTCTCAAAGGCAGATCCTATGTCTTTTCATCTAGGTATCCTCAGCACTCACCACTTCTCTTGGGGCCTGATAGATATATAATGAATATTTATGGAATGAATAAATAAAACCATTGTCTGTGCATCACTCAAACCAAAATCCTGAGTATACCCAATTACTTTATAAGTCCTGTACATTTTATTCTCTTAAATATCTCCCCAAACCATATCTTCCTCTTTATCAAAATATTGCCTTGGTTTAGGTTCACTTACTTTTTACTGAGGCCATTGTCACACCACCTAAATGTTCTCTCTGTTTCCAGAATAGTCATTTCCCACTCAATCTCATACATAGAACATTCTAGAACTCAACTCAGGTTATGTTTCTTCTTTGCTTAAAATCCTTTTGTGACTCCCCATCACCCAAGGGAAGAACTATGATATACAACACCTACTGTGATCTTTCTCCTTCCTACCTATTCATCTCTTGCTCTTTTCCAGCCTTACAACTCACACTGCATCCACAGTAAACTTCTGCCATTTCTCTCTGCACATGGTGCTACCTTTGCCTAGAATGCCCCTGGCCCACCTACTACAATTTTTAACTAAAAACTTGTCTCTTGAGTTCCTCCCAAGCAAACTTCAAAGCTCCTTCTTGACACTCCCCATTGTGCCTTATACACAATTATATTTCTTTTATAATACTTGTGGCATTTAAATCTCTGTGTGTATATTTTCCCCCAACTGGATGATGAGTTACTTGAGTAAGAGGCTTAGCCTTTTCTACTGTGTAGGCTCAGTGTTTAAGAAAGCTTCTGGCACATAGAAGGCATTCATTAAATAATAATGATTATTGTATAATAATACACACAGCCTATACAGAACCTCAAAGTCTTTAAATTTTGCCACATATGTTTTAAATCAAGACTTCGCTTCATACTGTTTTGTCTGCTTTAGTGTTACTAGAGACAATTTATCTCCCCAAGATATATAGGAGACTGGAACAAATAGTGGGCAGAGAAAATGGTCAAAAGACAGGGCCATGGTAAACAATCAGTTATAGCTTTCCATCTGGAGAAGGGTAAGAAGTAGAGAGAAGTAGAATGAAAGGAAAACAGGGAAGAAAGAGGAAGAGACAGAAAAATGAGAGAGAGGGAGGTTATTTGAGTTAATGCCAACATAATCCACTACCCCTCATCTCTACCATGGTGACCCACATCATCACTTTCCTGGTCTTCTTTAATGGCTTTTATTTTTTTATTTATTAATTTATTTATAAAACAACATTGGGATCATAGAGTACATGCTATTTTTTTAGTGGAGTATAATTGATTTACAATGTTGCATCAGTTCTGCTGTACAACAAAGTGAATCAGCTATATGTATACATATATTCCCTCCTTCTTGGACCTCCCTCACACCCACCCCCATCCCACCCATCTAGGTCATCACAGAACACTGAGCTGAGCTTCCTGTGCTATACAGCAAGTTCCCACAAGCTCTCTATTTTATACATGGTAGTATATATGTGTCAGTCCTAATCTCCCAATTCATCCCACCCTCCCCTTCCCCACCGTGTCCACATGTCCATTCTCTATATCTGTGTCTCTATTCCTTCCCTGCAAATAGGTTCATCTGTACCATTTTTCTAGATTCAACATATGTGTGTTAATAAACAATATTTGTTCTTCTCTTTCAGACTTATTTCACTCTGTATGACAGACTCTAGGTCCCTCCACATCTCTACAAATGACCCAATTTCATTCATTTTTATGGATGAGTAATATTCCATTGTATATATGCACCACATCTTCTTTATCCATTCAGCTGTCAATGGACATTTAGGTTGCTTCCATGTCCTGGCTATTGTAAATAGTGCTACAATGAACATTGGGGTACATGTGTCTCTTTGAATTATGGTTTTCTCAGGGTATATGCCTAGTAGTGGGATGGCTGAATCATATGGTCATTCTATTTTAAGATTTTTAAGGAACCTCCATACTGTTCTCCATAGTGGCTGTATCAGTTTATATTCTGACCAACAGTGCAAGAGTGTTCCCTTTTCTCCACACCCTCTCCAGCATTTATTGTTTGTAGATGCTTTATTATGGCCATTCTGACTGGTGTGAGGTGATACCTCATTGCAGTTTTGATTGCAATTATCTAATAATTAGTGATGTTGAGCATTTTTTCATGTGCCTCTTGGTCATATGTATGTGTTCTTTGGAGAAATGTCTATTTGGGTGTTTGGCCCATTTTTTGACTGGGTTGATGTTTTTTTTGATATTGAACTGCATGAGCTGTTTGTATATTTTGGAGATTAATCCTTTGTCAGTTTCCTTGTTTGCAAATATTATCTCCCATTCTGAGGGTTGTCTTTTTGTCTTGTTTACAGTTTCCTTTGTTGTATAAAAGCTTTTAAGTTTCATAAGGTCCCATTTGTTTATTTTTGCTTTTATTTTCATTACTCTGAGGTGGGTCAAAAAACTCTTGCTGTGATTTATGTCAAAGAGTGTTCTTCCTATGTTGTCCTCTAAGAGTTTTATAGTGTCCGGTCTTACATTTATGTCTTTAACCCATTTTGAGTTTATTTTTGTGTATGGTGTTAGGGAGTGTTCTAATTTCATTCTTTTACATGTAGCTGTCAAGTTTCCCCAGCTCCACTTATTGAAGACACTGTCTTTTCTCCATTGTATATTCTTGCCTCCTTTTTCATAGATTAGGTGACCATAGGTGCATGGGTTTATTTCTGGGCTTTCTATCCTGTTCCATTGATCTATATTTCTGTTTTTGTGCCAGTACCATACTGTCTTGATTATTATAACTTTGTAGTATAGTCTGAAGTCAGGGAGGCTGATTCTGTCAGCTCCAATTTTCTTTCACAAGATTGTGTTGGCTTTTTGGGGTCTTTTGTGTTTCCATACAAATTGTAAAATTTTTGTTCTAATTCTGTGAAAAATGTCATTGGTAATTTGATAGGGATTGCATCAAATCTATAGATTGCTTTAGGAAGTATAGTCATGTTCACAATATTTATACTGTCAATCCAAGAACATGGTATTTCTCCATCTGTTTTTGTCATCTTTGATTTCCTTCATCAGTGTCTTACAGTTTTCTGAATACAGTCTTTTGCCTCCTTAGGTAGGTTTTATTCCTAGGTATTTTATTCTTTTTGTTGTGATGGTAAATGGGATTGTTTCTTTAATTTCTCTTTCTGATCTTTCGTTGTTGGTGTACAGGAATGCAAGAGATTTCTGTGCATTAATTTTGTATCCTGCAACTTTACCAAATTCATTTATCAGCTCTTGTAGTTTTCTGCTGGCATCTTTAGGATTTTCTATGTATAGTATCATGTCATCTGCAAACAGTGACAGTTTTATTTCTTCTTTTCCGATTTGGATTCCTTTTATTTCTTTTTCTTCTTGGATTGCCATGGCTAGGACTTCCAAAACTATGTTGAATAATAGTGTTGAAAGTGGACATCCTTGTCTTGTTCCTAATCTTAGAGGAAATGATTTCAGTTTTTCATCATTGAGAATGATGTGGGTTTGTCGTATATGGTTTTATTATGTTGAGGTACATTCCCTCTATGCCTACTTTCTGCAGGGTTTTTATCATAAATCGGTGTTGAATTTTGTCAGAAGCTTTCTCTGCATCTATTGATATGATCGTATGGTTTTTATTTCTCAGTTTCTTAATATGGTGTATCACATTGATTAATTTGCATATATTGAAGAATCCTTACATCCCTGGGATAAATCCCACTAGATCATGTTGTATGATCCTTTTAATGTGCTGCTGGATTCTGTTTGCTAGTATTATGTTGAGGATTTTGTGTCTCTGTTCATCAGTGATATTGGCCAATAATTTTCTTTTTTGTGTGATATCTTTGCTTTTTTTTATCAGAGTGATGGTGGCCTTGTAGAACAAGATTAGGAGTGTTCCTCCCTCTGCAATTTTTGGAAGTGTTTGAGAAGGTTAGGTGTTAGCTCTTCTCTAAATGTTTGATAGAATTTGCTGCAAAGCTATCTGGTCCTGGGCTTTTGTTTGTTGGAAGATTTTTATTTACAGTTTCAATTTTATTACTTGTAATTGGTTTGTTTATATTTTCTATTTCTTCCTGGTTCTGTCTTGGAAGTTTGTACCTTGCTAAGAATTTGTCTGTTTCTTCCAGGTTGTCCATTTTATTGGCCTAGCATTGCTTGTAGTAGTCTCTTATGATCCTTTGTATTTCGGCAGTGTCAGTTGTAATTTCTCCTTTTTCATTTCTTGTTTTATTGATTTGAATGCTCTCCCTTTTTTTCTTGATGACTCTGGCTAATGGTTTCTCAATTTTGTTTATCTTCTCAAAGAACCAGCTTTTAGTTTTATTGATCTTTGCTATTGTTTTCTTTGTTTCTATTTCATTAATTTCTTTCCTTCTACTAACTTTGTTTTTTTGGGGTTTTTTTTTTGGTTTTTTTTTCTTTTTTTTGGTTCTTCTTTCTCTAGTTGCTTTAGGTGTTAGGATAGATCATTTATTTGAGATTTTTCTTGTTTCTTGAGGTGAGATTTAATTGCTATAAACTTCCCTCTTAGAATTGCTTTTGCTACCTCCCATAGGTTTTGGGTCATCATGTTTTTGTTGTCACTTGTGTCTATGTGTTTTTTAATTTCCTCCCTGATTTCTTCAGTGATCTCTTGGTTATTTAGTAGAGAATTGTTTAGCCTCCATGTGTTTGTGTTTTTTACAGTTTTTTCCTGTAATTGATTTCTAATCTGATAGTGTTGTGATCAGAAAAGCTGCTTGATATGATTTCAATCTTCTTAAATTTACCAAGGCTTGATTTGTGACCCAAGATGTGATCTATCCTGGAGAATGTTCCATGTGCACTTGAGAAGACAGTGTATTCTGTTGCTTTCAGGTGGAATGTCCTATAAAAATCAATTAAGTCTATGTGGTCTATTGTGTCATTTAAAGCTTGTGTTTCCTTATTTATTTTCTGTCTGGATGATCTGTCCATGGTGTAAGTGAGGTGTTAAAGTCCCCCACTATTATTGTGTTACTGTCGATTTCCCCTTTAATGGCTCTTAGTATTGAGGTGCTCCTATGTTGGGTGCATAAATATTTATAATTGTTATATCTTCTTCTTGGATTCATCCCTTAATCATTATGAAATGTCCTTCCTTGCCTCTTGTAACAGTCTTTATTTTAAAGTCTGCTTTATCTGATATGAGTATTGTGACTCCAGCTTTCTTTTGATTTCCATTTGCATGGATTATCTTTTTCCATCCCCTCACTTTCAGTCTGTATGTGTCCCTGGTTCTGAAGTGGGTCTCTTGTAGACAGCATATATAAGGTTGTGGTTTTGTATCCATTCTGCCAGTTTGTGCCTTTTGGTTGGAGTATTTAATCCATTTACATTCAATGTAATTATCAATACGTATGTTCCTGTTAGCATTTTCTTAATTGTTTTGGGTTAGTTTTTGTGGGCCTTTTACTCCTCTTGTGTTTCCCACCTAGAGAAATTCCTTTAGGATTTGTTGTAAAGCTTGGTGTTGCCAAATTCTCTTAGCTTTTGCTTGTCTATAAAGCTTTTGATTTCTCCATGAAATCTGAATAAGATCCTTGCTGGGTAGAGTAATCTTAGTTGTAGGTTTTTCCCTTTCATCACTTTAAATATGTCCTGCCACTCCCTTCTGGCTGGCAGAGTTTCTGCTGAAAAATCAGCTGATAACCTTATGGAGATTCCCTTATATGTTATTTGTTGCTTTTCCCTTGCTGCTTTTAATATTTTTTATTTAATTTTTGTTAGTTTGATTAATATGTGTCTTTCCGTGTTTCTCCTTGGGTTTATCCTGTATGGGACTTTCTGCACTTGGGTGACTATTTCCTTTCCCACATTAGGGAAGTTTTTGACTATAATCTCTTCAAATATTTTCTCAGATTCTTTCTCTGTCTCTTCTTCTTGGACCCCTGTAATTTGAATGTTGGTGCATTTAATGTTTTCCCAGAGGTCTCTGAGATTGTTCTCATTTCTTTTCATTCTTTTTCTTTATTCTACTCCTCGGCAGTTATTTCCACCATTCTATATCTCCAACTCAGTTCTTCTCTCTCAGTTATTCTGCTATTGATTCCTTCTAGGGTATTTTTCATTTAAGTTATTGCATTGTTCATCACCATTTGTTTGTTCTTTATATCTTCTAGGTCCTTGTTAAACATTTCTTGTATTTTCTTGATCTGTGCCTCTATTCTATTTCTGAGATTTTGGATCATCTTGACTATCATTACTCTGAATTCTTTTTCAGGTAGGTTGCATATTTCCTCTTCATTTATTTGGTCTTGTAGGTTTTTACCTTGCTCCTTTTTAACATAACTTTTTGTCATCTCATTTATTTTTGATGGGTGGGGCTGTGTTCCTGTCTTGCTGGTTGTTTGGCCTGAGAAATCCAACACTGGCGTTTACAGGCAGTTGGATGGAGCCAGGTGTTCATGCCAAGATGAGGCCTTCCGGGAGAGCTCACACTGATTAATATTCCCTGGGATCTGAGTTTCTGTTAACCCAGTGATTTGGACACAGTGTTCCCACCACAGGAGCTCAGGCCCAACCCCCAGCCTGGGAACCAAGACCCCACAAGCCATGCAGCATGACAAAAACCAAAAAAAAGCAACAAAGGAAAAGGAGCCGAACAATAATAAAGAATAAAAAATAAAATAAAATTAGAAAAATAAAAAACACATTAGAAAAAGTAAAAATGAAAATGAAAAAAGAAACAACAGCAAAGCAAAAGAGAACCACAACAGAAATAAATAAATTTTTCAGCAAAGGTAATACATGGGCAATTATAAAAGCTAATATTATTGCAACATGGTTTGTAACTTCAGTTTTAGTTTCCTATGTGATTCAAGAGACTTATTTTTTTTAATTATTAGTCAAAATACCAGTATTATTGTAACTTTTCATTTGTAACTCCACATTTTGTTTTCTGTATAATTTAAGAGACTAATGTATTTAAAAGAGTTTTTAGTTTATGTCTTGGGGCACATGATACATAAAGATGTAATTTTGTGACATCAACAGCTAAAAGGGTGGGGATGATGCTATAAAGAATCAGAGTTTTTGTATGCTGTTGAAGTTAAAAACTCAGATTACAGTGTTATAACTTTAGGATATTATATATAATTTCCATGATAACCACAAAGAAAATAGTTGAGAATATACACAAAATGAAATGAGAAAGGAACACAAACATTTCACTACAAAAAATCAACAAAACACATAAGAGAATAATTCAGGAAATGGGGGTGGGGAAGGGGGTAGTTCTAAGACATTTAGAAAATGACAAAATGAAGGAAGTAAGTCTTCCATATCATTAATTACTTTAAATGTAAATGGATTAAGTTCTTCAACTGAAAGACAGAGATTGGCAGAATGGATAACACACATGATCCAACTATATGATTTCTACAAGAGACTTGCTTTAGATCCAAAGACATAAATAAATTGAAAGTAAAAGAACTGAAAAAGATATTCCATGCAAATAATAACCAAAAGAGAGCAGGGTTATCTATAGTAATAGCAAACAAAATAGACCTTAAGTCAAAAAATTACAAGAGGCAAAGAAGGTTGTTATATGTTAACAAAAGGTTTAGTACAATAAGAAAATATAACAATTATAAACATTTATGTACCTAACAACAGACCAGCAAAATGTATGAAGCAAAAACTGACAGAATTAAAGGGAGAAATAGACAGTTCTACAATAATGGTTGAAGACTTCACTACCCCACTCTCAATAATGAATAAAACAACCAGACAGAAGGTAAGTAAGGAAATAGAGGACTTATAACAACATAATAAGCCAACAAGATATAAGGGGCAAATATAGAACACTTTACCCAACAACAACAGCAGACATATTTTTCTCAAGTGCACATGGGTCAGTTTTCAAGATAGAACATATGTTAGGCCACAAATTAAGTCTCAATACAAAGAAAACTACAGATCAATATCTTCTATGGACATTGATACAAAAATTCTCAACAAAATACTAGAAAACCAATTCAGCAGCATATTAAAAGGATTACACACTACAACCAAGTGGAACTGACTTATTCCTAGAATTCAAGGATGGTTCAACATCCAAAAATCAAGAAATGTAATACACCATATTAACATAATGAAGGTGGGGAGTGGGAGAGAACTACATGATCATCTCAACTGATGCAGAAAACTCATTTGCCAAAGTTCAACACACTTTCATGATCAAAAATACTCACCAAACTAGGAATAGAAGGAAACTACTTCAACATAATAAAAGCCATATATGAAAAGCCCACAACAAACATCATAATCAATGATAAACAACTGAAAGCTTTTCCTCTAAGATCATAAACAAGGCAAGAATGTCTACTTTTGCCACTTCTATTCAAAATTGTACTGGAAATTCTAGCCAGAGCAATTAGGCAAGAAAAATGAAATGAAAGGTATCCAAATTGGAAAGGAAGAGGTAAAATTATTTCTGTACACAGATGATATAACCGTACATGTAGAAAACTCTGAAGTTTCAAATAAATAAATAAAACTGCTGGGGGCTTCCCTGGAGGCTCAGTGGTTGAGAGTTCGCCTGCCGATGCAGGGGACACGGGTTCGTGCCCCGGTCCAGGAGGATCCCACATGCCGCAGAGCGGCTGGGCCTGTGAGCCATGGCTGCTGGGCCGGCGCATCCGGAGCCTGTGCTCCACAGCGGGAGAGGCCACAACAATGAGAGGCCCATGAACCGCAAAAAAAAAAAAAAAAAACTGCTGGAACTAATAAATTAATTCAGCAAAGTAGCAGTATAGAAAGTCAAAACACAAAAATCAGTTGTCTTTCTTTACATTAACAATCATTAATCTTCAAAGGAAATTACAAAACAATTCTATTTACAATAGCATCAAAAAGAATAAAATACTTAGGAATTAACTTAACCAAGGAGGCAAAAGATTTGTATAATGAAAACAAAACATTGCTGAAAGAAGTTAAAGAAGACATAAATGGAAACACATCCCATGTTCATGGATTGGAAGACTTAATATTGTGAAGATGTCAATACTACCTAAAGCAATCTACAAATTCAGTACAATCACTATTGAAATCCCAATGACTTTTTTTGCATAAATAGAAAAACACATCCCAAAATTCATATGGAATCTCAAGGTACCCTGAATAATCCAGAAACAAACAAAAAAAAATCATGAAAAAGAACAAAGCCTAAGCACTCACACTTCCTGATTTCAAAGCTTACTGCAAAGCTATAATAATCAAAATAGTGTGGTTTTGGCATAAAAAGACAATGTAATAGGTGAGCCCAGAAATAAATCTTCCCATGTATTTCCAAATTGTTTTTGAAAAGGATGCCAACATTCACTGGGGAATGGAGAGTCTTTTCAACAAATGGTGCTGGAAAAACTGAATATTCACATGCAAAAAGTGAAGTTGGACTCTTATCTGACATCATATACAAAAATTTAATTCAAAATAGATCAAAGACTGAAGTGTATAACCTAAAATTATAAAACTCTCAGAAGAAAACAGCAAAAGCACTATGACACACTGGATGTGTCAATGATTTCATGGGTATGACACAAAAGACACAAACAACAAAAGAAAAAATAGACAAATTGGACTTCCTGAAAATTAGAAAATTTTGTGCATCAACAGACAATATCAACAGAATAAAAATGCAACTTACATAATGGGAAAAAGTACTTACAAGCCATATGTTTGATATGGAATTAACATCCAGAATATATAAGGAACTCCTAAATACAAACAACAACAACAAAAACCTAATTTTAAAATGGGCAAAGAACTTGAATAGATATTTTTTCAAATAAAATATACAAATGACCAATAAGCACATGAAAAGATGCTCAACATCCCTAATCATTAGGAAAACGCAAATCAAAGCTATAACGAGATACTACCTCCTACCCATTAGGATGGCAACTATGAAAAAAGAAAAGAACAAATGTTGGTGAGAATGTAGAGAAATCTTTGTACTGTGTTAGTGAGAATGTAAAATGGTACAGCTGCTATGGAAATTAGTATGGCAGTTCCTCAAAAAATTAAAAATAGAATTACCATATGATCCAGCAATTCCACATCTGGATACATACCCAAAAGAATTGAAAGCAGAGCCTCAAAGAGATATTTAAACATGCTTGTTCATAGCAGCATTATTCACAATAACTAAAAGGTTAAAGCACAAATGGGACCTAATTAAACTTAAAAGCTTTTGCACAGCAAAGGAAACCATAAACAAAATGAAAAGACAACCCTCAGAATGGGAGAAAATATGTGCAGAGACTGACAAGGGATTAATCTCCAAAATATACAAATAGCTCATGCAGCTCAATATCAAGAAAACAAAAAACCCAATCAAAAAATGGGCAGAAGATCTAAATAGACATTTCTCCAAAGAAGACATACAGATGGCCATGAGGCATATGAAAAGATGCTCAACATCACTAATTATCAGAGAAATGCAGATCAAAACTACAATAAAGTACCACCTCATACCAATCAGAATGGCCATCACCAAAAAATCTAGAAACAATAAATGCTAGAGAGGGTGCGGAGAAAAGCGAACCCTCCTACACTGTTAGTGAGAATGTAAATTGGTACAGCCACTATGGAGAACAGCATGGAGGTTCCTTAAAAAACTAAAAATAGAGCTACCATATGATCCAACAATCCCACTCCTGGGCATATACCTGGACAAAACTATAATTCAAAAAGATACATGCACCCTTATGTTCATGGCAACACTATTCACAATAGCCAAAACATGGAAACAACCTAAATGTCCATCAACAGATAAATGGATAAAGAAGATGTGGTACATATACACAACGGAATATTACTCAGCCATAAAAAAGAATGAAATAATGTCATTTGAAGCAACATGGCTAGACTTAGAGATCGTCATACTAAATGAAATAATTCAGATAGAGAAAGACAAATATCATATGATATTGCTTATATGTGGAATCTAAAAAAAAATGGCACAAATGAATCTATTTACAAAACAGAAATAGAGATGTAGAAAACAAACTTATAGTTACCAAGGGAGAAAGCAGGTAAGGGAGAAATCTCCCAATGAAATGGGAGATTGGGATTGACATATACACTAGTATATATGAAATAGATAACTAATAAGAACCTACTGTAAAGCACAGGGAACTCTACTCAATACTCTGTAATGATCTATATGGGAATAGAATCTAAAAAAGAGTGGATATATGTATATGTATAACTAGTTCACTTTGCTGTACAGCAGAAATGAACACAACATTGTAAATCAACTAACCTCCAATAAAAATTAATTTTAAAAAAGTGAAAGCAACCCGTGTCCATCACTGAAAAAAGTCAATAAGCAAAATGTAAGGTATACAATGGAATATTATTCAGCCTTAAAAAGAAATTCTGATGTGTGCTACAACATGGATAAACCTTGAGGACATTGTGTTAAGTGAAATAAGCCAGTCACAAAAAGACAAATACTGTATGATTCCACTTATATGAGGTACTTAGAGTAATCAAAGTCATAGAGACAGAAAGTAGAATGGTGGTTGCCAGGGGCTAGGGAGAGAGAAGAATGGGGAGTTATTGTTTAAGTACAGAGTTTTAATTACAAGATGAAAAGAGTAATGGAGATAGAGGGTGGTGACGGTTGCACTATGCTAATGTGTTTAATACCACTGAACTGTACACTTAAAAACGATTGAGGCACTTTTTTTTTATCTTTCCAAATAGCTTTTAAAAATTTATTGGGGTATAGTTGCTTCACAATGTTGTGCTAGTTTCTGCAGTACAGCGAAGTGAATCAGCCATATGTATACACATATCCCCTCCCTTCTGGACTTCCCTGCCATCTAGGGCACCACAGAGCACTGAGTAGAGTTCCCCACGCTATACAGCAGGCTCTCACTAGTTATCTATTCCACACATAGCAGTGTATACATGTCAGTCCCAATCTCCCAATTCATCCCACCCCCCCCTTTCCCCCCTCGGTGTCCATATATTTGTCCATCGACATGAACAGATAAAGAAGATGTGATATATATACACAATGGAATACTACTCAGCCATTAAAAGGAACAAAATTGGGTTATTTGTAGAGAGGTGGACGGATCCAGAGACTGTCTGTCATACAGAGTGAAGTAAGTCAGAAAGAGGAAAACAAATATAGTATATTAACACATACATGTAGAATCTAGAAAAATGGTACAGATGAACCTATTTGCAAAGTAGAATTAGAGACACAGACGTAGAGAGCAAATTTTACGTTATGTGTATTTTACCACAATAAAAAAAAAATTTAAGAATGAAAGAGGAGAGAAAAACATGTTATATTAGATTGTAGTCCAATTTCAAGCTGAAGAATGTAAATCATTTTCCAAGATACTTTTTGTGCCCTGCATGGAGACTTAAGTTTAGAGGATTTGTGGACACAAATTGGAGGTCAAAGCAGTAGTCTGAGCAGGATGTGTGTGTTCTGCATCCATCATTGCTAAGATGAGTTTCCCAGGCTGATTTCCCTGCTCTGATTCTCTTCAAATATTGGCATTTAAATTGTCTAAGGTGAACCTCCAACCAAGACTGCAGGCAGCCACGATACTGAATGTTTAAGCAAGGTCTAAAGTAGATCATTCACTTGCCTATTTCCTAGGGGGACTTTAATAAAGAAGCTTTCCCTCTGAGTTTAAAATCATGCCATTTGGGGGCTTCCCTAGTGGCGCAGTGGTTGAGAGTCCGCCTGCAAATGCAGGGGACATGGGTTCGTGCCCCGGTCCGGGAAGATCCCACATGCCGCGGAGCGGCTGGGCCCGTGAGCCATGGCCGCTGAGCCTGCGCGTCCGGAGCCTGTGCTCCGCAACGGGAGAGGCCACGACAGTGAGAGGCCCGCGTACTGCAAAAAATAAAAAATAATAATAATAATAAAAATAAATAAAATCATGCCATTTTGAAAGCTGGGTGAACTTTCTAGCTCTAACCTCTAGATGGCATCAAATATGACCCCAGCCACTAAACGAGTGGTTTCCTTAATGCCTGATTGGTTATATTTGTCAGATTGTTCTTCTACTACACAGAAATTAAGACCAAAGGGGAAAGGGTAGTTTTATTTCCTGTGGCCTTCTCTTCACCAGATGGAGGAAAAGGGAAATAGTTAATTAAGAGGGAAAATGAAGAAAAGAGGAAGCAATTACATCTTGTAAGCCTCCACTGCATGTGTAGCCAAATGTAGCTCCTCAGAGAAATTCACTCAGTGGCTTTCACATCAGGCCAAACAACTGGCTCCATGCCAGAAAAGAGAAAGCAAGTGCTCAAATGCTGTGGAACATTCAGGAAGATTACTCACTGGAGTATACCCTGTCCATTCCCACAGACATAGGCAAACATGGCTCTCAACCTTGAACCTTTTCTTTGGCTCTTACTAAGTTATGGGTTTCTCAAGGGAGAAGCTGCTAGTCATGTGTGAAGTTTGTTTTCCTTCATCAAAAGTGTCACTGCACCTGAGAGTGTATTACTTCTGCTGCATCCGCCTTAGAGCTCTGCTCAGCCCTCTTTGTTACTGAGGCATCAGCTTGGAGCATGACTCCGACACACAAACTCCCCACACCCAAACATACTCTCGGTGCATAGAATGCTTCTTGGAAAAAGCACCTCAGCCTGGCAGATGGACACATGTGTCCTGAGATGAATGAGCTATGCAGACCAAAGCTGTCATCAAAATTCCCCAAACTATAATACCAGTCGTTAATGTCTAAAACTACACGGAAATATGTGTGGCTGAAGCCCAGAAGAAATAAAAATCAATACACCTTCTTGTTAGGTTTCTTGGAACAGCAGTCCAGGAAGTAAAGAATTACAGTGTGGACCTAGATATATTTTTGCACATTCTTACAGATGCATGATATTAAAGACAGTTATTAAACAAAAGAAATATGCTTGAGGGCATTTTTTGAGGAATAAGGCTAAAGAACTTCCTGAACATTCAACAGATGCATGAAAGTACTGTTTACATACAGCCAGATCGCTGTATCCATACTGCAGTGCAGTGCAGTGCCGGCCTTGGTGACATACAGCTGAAGAGGAATTTACAGGCTGGTAGCAAAAGCATGTAATAAAACATGCAAATAAAGAGTGACAAAAGTTATAATAGAAAAAATAGAGGGCTGTGGCATTAGGGGGCCTACACTAACATAAAGGGTCTTTCTGAAAATAAGTGATGAGCTCCAAATAATTTTAACTTAAGCTTCCTGTGAGAGCTGCTTTTTGAAGTTTTGGTATGAATGGAAGGGTGTTAAAGTATCATCTCTCCATCTTTCTGTATCAGATAAAAGTCAGAGCCAAATGAGGCAAGCAGACAGAAAGGTGGAGATGCTGCCATTGCTTTGAGAGCTGCTACTGCCTGGAGGGAGCTGACAATAGAGAAATTATTAGTCCCAACCCTTAACCAGGGGACACTCAACGGTATCTTCTTTGCTCACATTTTCATGCAAACCCCACTCTACAGTATTAGCTTGCTCATCTGCCCAAAGGACTGGGATTTCAAGCCATTTTGGATAAGTACGTATGGAACTAGAAAGCGTTAACTCGTATATATTTCAATATCACTTTATCTTATATTAGTGGAATCAACATATTAAATTGTGCTATACTACATACAACAGTTATAATAGGGAAGTTATCCATTCCTTCTGGAAATTATTGCTGTTGCATGGACCCTATCAATTAAAAAGGAAAGCCAGGGGTTAAATTCATTGGCTATGAGAGGGTAAAGTTAACTCTGATTAGTAGAAATAAAATGACTTAATTTGAAAGTACACAGGTCAGTGAGACCTTATCAAAGAGACACAAACTAGGGAGAAACCACAGACGGAACTGTAGAAAATGTCTCATTCTTGTGACCATGAAATTAAGGGAAGTCAATGTCAGTTCAAGTGGAGGAGAAGCTCCAAAGAGCTCCAAAGAGGTGAACCCCTGCTCCGTTAAAGGTAGCCTCAGAAAGCAGCATGCTTCCTTCACCATACTGGTGAAATTATTATAATGAAAAAATTATAAACATCTAAAACAAATAGTAATTACAACCAGAGTAACATAATTTCTGGTTTTCTGCATCTTGAGGGAAGATCCAAGAAGGAACTTGAGAAGGAATTCTGTGATAAAAAAAATGAGATCAGCAAGGAAAAGAATTTGAGTTCCATATTCCAGAGCTCCTGGGCTAAGTCAGTATGGATAATAAATCATGTAGTTTCATGAGGTCTGGCCCACTCCCCTCCCGAACAGTATAGCTGCTAGGAAGGAACCTTGGAAGAATAGGAGGTGACAGAAAACTCATTTCCTGGTAACTTGTAAACTTTGCTTTAGGACGGGAGCAATCCTAGCACGGACTGCTGCTCAGCTGGTTCTCCCTCCCCCTGTTACTGTCAGCTGCTACTCCTACAAGGGCAGCTTGCTCTCACCAAGCACTTGCTATGCGTCAGACAGACATAGGTTTTATCATTTCCATTTTCAGATGAGGAAAGTGAGATTAAGTAACTCAACCAAAGCTACGAAAAGCACTAGGTGGAAGGGCAGTATTGAGACCCAAGCCTGCTGGCCATGAAGCCCATGTTCTCAAACTCTGGACTACAAACTATGAGACCTTCATGTCTTAAAAGACCTATACTGCTGACCTCCAAAGTATGGGGCAAGGCGATCCACTATTTTGAGAAAATGAAATATTAGAACTTCTTTAGAAAATATCAGAACATCTTTTTCTATTCATTTCCAGTCAAAAAATAAGAAATTGTTATGCCAATATTTAGTATACGGGTTGAGCCCAGTGCATGAGTCAGCTTGTTTGCTGGGCACTCAAATACAGCATGGAGTATTCTGGAGGAAGAAAGGGGTTCACCCACTTAGCGGTTCACATTGGAACCTTCCCCTGTTCTTTTATATCAATATATTGCAGCATGTTGCAGTTTACTGTACCTAGGTAGATACAGGTGATGTTTTAACAATGAATAAAAAGTAAATGCTTTTTTAAAAATTTGCTTAGGAGAGCATTTGGAAACTAGTTATTTGCAAATGTGTGTGTAGTTATATGTTTCTGTTGCAAAAGACATAATTTGTGTGTCTATCAATCACCTTTCTGATCACTTCAACACTCTCTGCCCCACCTCTCTCCTGTCCAGTCCCTGTGTGGTGCGTAGACTCTGGCGTCCTTCAAGCAGTTGACAGCACCCAACTGTTCGGGATGCTTCTTTCTTGCCTCCCACCCCAGGTTTTTTCCTGTTGACTTGGAGGGGTGAAAGGCCACAGGACCCAGCTGAGCACCCACACAAGCACAATCCAAAGTGAATTTTTGAACCCACACAAGTGCAATCCAAAGTGAATTTATGGAGGATGGGAGCAAGACAATACATTTTCGCCATTCCTTCCCCTGGAGGGACTGTCCTGAGAAGCAGTCATTTATATAGCCTTTGTGAAGACCATCTCTCAAAATCGAAAATCAGTCATGCTCTGTGGATAACTCAATAATGCGTCCTTGACAGGCTCTCCCTTTCCATGTCCCTCCCTCCTGCTCCCTAGGATTGTACAGTTCTAAATAAAACCCAAGTTCTGCTTTCTGGAAAACCCAGGCTAAGGCAGGATGTCCCCTCTAAAATCTCCCTTATCTGTACCAAGAAAAAAATGGAAACAAAATATTATAACCAGTTTCAATATCCGCAAAGTAATATATTAGTTGGCTTTAATCTCATTTGTTAAAATACAAAAATGCAACACCTTCCAAGGAGTATGCAAGAGCAGCTGATTAAATCAGGAATGATAGAAATTTTTTTGCAGAATTTAAACAATAACACTAAAAAAGCTTTTGTATAAAGGGTGGATGATTGACAAATGCATATCATAATTAAGGGCAGCTAATGATGTACCTCTTCCATAAGGACCCAAGTATATTTGTGGGGCATCTTTTTCAGCTAAGAACTTAGAAACAGATCTTTGTATAGCTGAATCACAAAGTGTAGGCCATGATTCAAACCAAAAATAATGAAGTATATTCAACCACATTTATGAAAACAAAAAATTTTTGTATTGTTAATAAAACTTTAAAATTAATTTTTAAATATTTCATCTTTAGCTTTTTATTTTCTATTTTATGGACATTTTATGATTCCTACACATACAATTTTAAATCAGTAAATAAACATATATTGGGATGAATCCTCAAAATTATTCGTTAATGGGATGTGTGTTCAGAAAATGTTTAGAGACCACTGACACAGATTGCCTGAACTTGATTCCTAATTCAGCCTCTTACAACTTGTGTGACCTGGGACAAATTACTTAATCTTTCTGAATTTGCCATTTGTAAACTGAGAATGATAATAATATTCACCTTGTAAAATTGCCATGAGGATTGTAGGTAAAAGGCTAAGAAATGCACCTGACACATAGCTAAGAACGCACAAATGTTTATTATTATTATTAACACGATGTTAATGCAAGCGCAATATCTTCTTTACTTGCCCGACAGAAAGACCACTAGCCAACACAGGCAAAGTATTGTATAACCAGGTGCTTTCAAAGGCTGGGGTAGGCGTTCCTGAAAGTAAAAATCCCCCTAGAAAAGGTAAAGAGCCTTTCAGAGAAGAAAGTCTTTAGGTTTAAAAGAGTTTTGAGATCTGGTCCAAGCCATTTACAGTCTGCCCTCCGTATCCACAGGTTCAGCATCTGAGGATTCAACGAAAGAAGGATCAAAAATTCTGAGAACACTTAAGAAAATCTGAGAAAATCGGACCGCGGTTGGGTGAGTCCGCAGATGCTGAACCTGCGGATAGGGAGGATGGACTTACTACACTGTTTTACATAAGAGACTTGAGCGTCTGCGGATTTGGGTGTCTGCGGGGAGTCCTGGAACCAGTCTCCCGTGGATACCGAGGCAAGACTGTATTTTACAAATAAGAAAACTG
The DNA here is from genome assembly GCF_937001465.1 of Orcinus orca. Lineage (NCBI taxonomy): Eukaryota > Metazoa > Chordata > Mammalia > Artiodactyla > Delphinidae > Orcinus > Orcinus orca. The sequence goes on from NC_064575.1 coordinate 45,329,169, forward strand.
TGGATCAAAGGGGTGGATTCATTTTCCAGGTGAATGAATGGTAGAGCCACTTCTGTCTTAATTCTGCACACACAAAGGTCTTCACACAATAGATAAGGCTCTGGCTTTACTGCAGTCAAAAACGTCTACACCTGCACCTTTCCGTCCCTGAAGTCTGCCAATCACAGTGGTGAAAAAAATTATATTTGTAAAATGGGAATGATAATAATATTTACCTTGTAAAACATAACACAACTTAAGGATGACAGCTCTGAAGAATGACAGTGAACTTTCAAATATGGTACCAATTGCAGCCAAATGCAATCCAAGAAGCAGTTCTGTGAGTCGAACCAGAAACCATTTTCTCTCAAGACATTAAGTAGGCTATGGTAAGTTTACAACCCCTAACACTCCCTAACCCCCTTTCTGCCTTATTTTTCCACCATTGCAGTTATCAATATCTTAACGTGTTCTGTGTGTTGCTGATTTACCTTGTTTAGTGACTGTCTATTCATCGACAGTGAAAGCTCCAGAAAGGCAGGGGTTTTTGTCTGTTTCCCCTGTGCAAATATTTACCTAGTGAATGGATATGACCTTTTGAGTCATTCCTGCCACTTTGCCTGTTAACCCTTGGCGTCTATGAATACACAGTAGCACCGATTTCCTAAATTAAATTTCACAGAAGCCTCCTAGACACCTGACCACATAGAATTGGTTCTTCAAATAAATATCTGAGTTTCAATGATTTGATTAAAATGTACTATTACAGTACATGCGAGCTAAAGCCTACTAATTCTACTAATGGCAGATAAAATATCATTTCCTAAGGAAAATAATCTCTAACCCCTGAGACAAGGCACTTCTCATATTAATGACTTCCATTGTATACTTTACTTTGTGTCTTGTTGCATTTACCACAACTGTAATTAAATCACTATATATGTCACTTATTTGTTCAATGACTATCTTCTCTGCTAAACTGTAACTTCCATGAAAACAGGGACCATCATGTCCATCACTGTATTTCCAAGACCTAGCAGAACCTAGCAAATAGTAAATACTCAATAAGCACACACCAAATGAATGAACAAGCAGAAATTTAATAAGTATTCCATCTTGAACTGATTCTGGAAAAAAAAAAAAAAAGGATTTAACAGCACATGATATAAGCTATAAATTCGGTCCTTGAAGTCATTTAAGCAAACTCTAGAGAGCTGAGTAACTATTCCTTCAAATGAAGCCAGTTCCTAGTGTTTTTCATCTAAAGCTGATGATATACAGTTACTTCTAGGAAGATATTTTCAGTTATTTCTTTTATATTCCCCAAATCAATATTGCAGGCTCAATAAGGAAAACTTCAATCTCCCAGCAATTTTGCCTTTGACCCCAAGTGAATTGTACTGTCCAGGTTCCTGGTTTCGTTCCAAAATCTGTATCTGGTTTTAAGATAAATTTTCCCAAATAAGCCATAAACATGATTTTGATGACTGAAGAATATTTTCATTTTAGATGAATAAACCAGAGGTAATTCAGACTTTTAAAATTTGTGACATATGTAATTTGTGACCTATGTACCTACACATACTTGCTTTCATTTCCAAGTTTCCATCACTGTGAGCTCTTAGAGTGAAATAATATCCTTTTTTCTCTTGAGCGTTTTTCCTGGTTCCTAAGAGAATAAAATAGAAGCAAATTAAACCAAGTTTCTTTCATGTTAAAGAGATATATAAGAGCAAGTAAAACCCCCTACCCACACACATATAAACAATTCCCTGCCAAAATAATATTGTGTTCATCTTACAATATCCTTAGAGTTTAAGAATTCACAGAAGATTTAACATAATGACAGTCAGTACTTGGAACTAGACAGACTGGAAAGAAGGAACGATCCTGTTTAGTCCTGGCAATTCACAAATAAAATGCTAAAGGAAATAAGACATGAGTAATTAGAAGAGAAGTCCTAAAACAAAGAACTGGAAAATTAGAAAAAAGAAGAAGAAAGGGTAGTCTGTCATGCTATTATGCCTTAAAATAACTGTCAAATTCCTAACACTAGCAAGCCAAAGTATTTCTGTACACTATATAAAGTATGCCATTGTACATTAACATTATGCCTCTATAATCTTCTCAATATCAATGGCCCTCTCTCCAGAAGCCAAAATGTGAACACTTTGTGAATGTTTGTGAACAACCTCCTGAAGAAACCAGACATCCTAAGGACTATCCTATAATGAGGTGATAAAAGTGAGTAGTATTTTGACCCATAACGGAAGTAAGGCAGGATGGGGGAGTTTTTAATTGACTCTACTAGGCTTCAAGTTACATAGATATACTTCATGTACTCAAACACAAACAGTACATGATTGGGCACAGCCAGGTGTATGTTATCTGTTGCCACAATAGTAATGTGTAACAAACCAAAAAACCTCAGTGGCATTTAACAATAAATGTTTATTGCTCACATATCTGGAGTGGTTGACTAGATGGCTAGAAGCCTCTGCTTTTCTTGCCTGGGCTCACTCATATATCAGTGTTGGCTGGCTGTAAGCTAACCTAGAATAGCCTCAGCTGGGACATCTGGATCTTCAGCTCTGATCACATCTCTGATCCTTTCCTTGTGTCTCCAGAAGATAGTTGGGTATATTCTCATAAACAAGACAGAGGGGCAAGAGTATACATGCATTTTTCAAGCTTCTGATTGTATCATGTTTACTAAACTCCTATCAGCTAAAACAATAGGCCAATAAACATGGCCCAGGCCAGTATCAAAATAGGTATACACTAGAAAGTTACACAGCAAAGCACATGGGTATGCGGGCACAGGGGGTAAAGAATTGGAGCAAATTGGCAATCTATCACATCAGATTACCCAGTATTATTTTAGTACTATTCTAGGCACTGTAGGAGGTCCAAAATTGATATAGTGCCCCATATTTTAAAGATCTTAAAGTAATGTTTTTTTCAAAATGTGGGCCATGACCCCTTAGTGGGTCATTAAATCAACTTAGTGGATTATGATCAGCATTTTTAATGGGATGGAGTGTAATGCAATGGCGAATAGAATAGAATAGAATAGAATAGAATAGAATAGAATAGAATAGAATAGAATAGGATAGAAAGTATCAGAGTCTGCAACCCATAAGGTAAGTATTGTTTCATAAAACCTTTGACTGGAGTGTGTGCATGTACACACAAATGTTAGTTCCAATGAAAAATATATATCTTACTGTAGATTTCAGACAGAAATTTGAAAGTCACTGTTTTAAAGCATACTGAACCAAAGTAAAATTCTGATTTTGCATGTTCTTCATCTTTTATCTTTACTGCCATCAGTGGGAACCAATGAATGATGAACTCTCAGCAAAAGAGTAAAACCTAGATCTTCACTAAGCAGTGTCCCGTGAGCAAGAAGCCATTTGGTGGAGCGGGGAAAGTTTACCTTGCTGGTGTAAGTCATGGTCTCAGACCTCAAAGAAGCTTACATATTGCTATTAATAGCCCAATCTAATACATAGGAAAATATTCTACAACATCACTAAGTTGAACATGTTACAATCAGGTGATAATTGAATGATGAGTTTGAAAAAAATATTAAGATAAAATAACTCCCAAATACATAATGATAACCCTCCCAGGAGTTTTTGTTTTTGTTTTTTGTTTTTTTGGTGTTTTGTTTTGTTTTTTGTTGTGAGCTTCTACTTTGTACTTAGAACTTAAGAACAACACTGCAAAGTGGATATTATGGTTATCATCTCTTAGCTATGTGCCTTGGAGTAAAACCAAGCAGGTCCCTTAGGGACCCTCTCTAGTATACAAGCCCTCACCCTTTGTCCCCCATCTCTTGAAATAAAAAGGCTCTGCTTCAAGCCTCCCCTGAGTCTCAGAAGGCTGGCTCAAGAGTTAACGATTAGGAAAATGTGAACATGTAGTAACAAAACTAGCTATTGGGCCAGAAACTGGTAACAATTTAAACAATATATCAGCCATATAGCAGAGTCACAGGACCTTTAGCTCCTCCTTGAAGCACGTAGATAATAATGTCTAATGCACATTCCTAAGTTGTTTTTATAGAAACCAGACTCCTACCAGCTAGCAACTGCTGATCACAGCATGTAGTCTCCAAGCCAGTTGGGACCAGAAGGCTGATGATGTTGATTTCTGAAACATCACCCTGTTACCTTACCACTAACCAATCAGAAGAAAGTCCATAGGTTGATCAGACACCCTGTAACCCCCACCCCTAATGTTGCCTTTAAAAACACTTTCCTGAAAGCCATAGGGAGTTCTGGTCCTTTGAGCACTAGCTGCCCATTTTCCTTGCTTGACACCTGCAGTAAACACTGTACTTTCCTTCATCACAGCCAGTGTCAGTAGATTGGCTTTGCTGTGTGTCAGGCAAGCAGACCCAAATTCCAGTTTGGTTACAGGAGCATATTATTTAATCTCTCAAATCCCCATTTCCTTATCCGTAAAAATGGTACCATAATATCCACTTCATAGAATTCCTAAGTGCTTGGCACCAAGTAGGATCTCAAAGCAAAAACTAGTTTGCCCTTTATTTATCTTCGTAACTCTCATGGCACCTAGCAGGATACCTAGCACATAGTAGGTGCTCAGCTAGTCAGTTTATAAAAAATGGATTATACTCTCTAGAGCCAGGAATATTTCCTTTGGACCACCTGGCCCTTCCGTCAAAAAAAGTTCTCATGTAAAGGCAGCAATTCTCAATAGAAAATTTATCTCCCTGTCTCAAGACTGAGAACAATTGATTACTCAGCCACCTTGGAAAGTTCTTACCTCTTTTACCACCACGGATATTATATGAGATTATCTCCTTCCTTCTTCTTGCTTCCTCAGAAAATGAGGTGTTATGACTTTTCTTAAGCTGGGGCTCTGTGGTTCTTCGTTGTCATTTGAGATTAAACCTTAAGTAGGTCACTTCCTATATTCCATAGGTGGTTCTGAAACAGTTCTTAATGAACAAGAGTCGTATTCCACTTATTTCGGATATTGTGTTCCCCCTCTTCTTGTGCATGCTTTCTGTCTCTGTGTGGAAATATGTTTATGGAATTTTTTGTTTCACTGACTGTCTTTTTTGCAGGGTAATAGCACAATTTTGAAAGGTTAAATGTCTTTAAGAACTCAAACTTAGCATTGAATAATAAATAAAAATTTTTTATGGCTGTTCAATAGAACCTATAAAGAACTAAATATATTTTTAAAAAGATAAGAGGTAAGGTAAGCCTCTTTACTCTTTTTAAAATACGAACTTAACTAGTTAATATATCATTTTCCTTACATAGTCTTTAAATCTCTTTGCAGTATCACACTCTTCCAGATTCCTTTAAGAATATAATCATTCTCTTTAAAAAACATCTGATCCTGATTTTATCTATTCCAAATCAAATAACCACATATGTGAAGAGAAGTGTTTCCTTTGGATACAGGATTCATAATAACTCACATCAGCTGGGTCCAAAATAAGGCAATCATTTAAGAAGTAAGTATGTATTTCTAAGAATTTTAGCAGCCAAATGAATACTAGAGATGGGACTTCTTCTCACACAATATGGTTCTGTTCACTAATAAGACAGACCAAGCTTGCCTTAGATACATATATTACACCATCAAATTCATCTATATGTATGAAATACATTGTCCCACTTGATATTATTTGCATTGCACATATTTGTTTTATCCTTTAAAGGACATACTATTTCAAGAGACCTGAATGCAAGAATGGGAAATGATTCTTCCCCATGGAATGTGTGGAAGACCTGGGCTAGAAGATCTCAGATTCTAGAGAAAGTTATGCAATTGAAAAGGCCAGCATTTAATCAAAATAATTTGCAATCACAACTAATTTCAGTAGAACCTTAACATTAGCAAATATAACATTTATGGTTTTGAGCACTTCAAAGTGATGCTAAAATTCCAAAGCATGTCATCATTTGTAATGTTGTTCGTATGTTAATTTGAACTGCATGCATTGTAATACGGCCTTACCTAAAGCAAAAATAGGAGAGAAGGGTGTGAGGAATCAGGTAGCAGAGAGAAGAGCATGAGGAACATGAGGGCACTGAGCTTGGCTTTGTTGTTCTCTTATCACTGAATGTGAACAGATCATTTAATTTTGAGTTATACTTTATTACATTTTACAAGGGAACTCATTTTCTAGGGGAGTAATAATGAGGTTATACCCCTTGAGAATGTCAACAATCTAGTCCACTGCAAAATATCAACCTGAGAATCTTCCCTTACATTTCTCATCAAGAGACCCCATACTTGCAGTTAGCTGTACTTTCAACAGGTCAATTCAATACTCTGTTAGATTGACAGCTTCTGAGTGGTGCAGCATGAGATGACACCAGTGAATTCCATGATAATAAGCCCACTCTCCCGTTTCCTTCATTGTACAAATGCTATGGATCAGGTAAGCCTGGATCCAGATAGTGGTGCTGGCTGAAGTTTTGTGGGCAGGAAAAGTAAACGCATTTAGAATAGGTATTTATTCCTATTAGAGCAAATCATTGGCACTTCCAGGATGAAAGGAGCCCAATGTAGTCAACTTGTCACCAAGTAGCTAGTTGGCCTCAGCTGCTTGTGAGGAATAGTGTTCTGTCAGGGCTCAGCCTTGAGACCTGTTGCTGGCAGGTTGGACACTCGGAGCTGGCAATAGCAATATTTGCCTTCATAAGTAGGAATCTATGCTGTTAAACCCATAAGTACCTTTCACCTCTGCCTCTATGGCCTCTTCATTCATATGCTTAGTGTGTAGTTCTGAAATGGGAAAGACATAGTCTGGCTAATGTCAACTGCCTGACTTGCATTGTCTACTAGATCATTTTAGTGTCATTGAATAGTATATACTTTCTAGTAAGCACAAATTAATAAGTGATAACAAAAATCACACTTCATGCCAACTTCCATATGTCCATCCACCTGCCTCTACCCCAGACTTTATCTCTGATCTTTCAGTCTTTTTTTCCTTCCAGGCCCTTGACCAAACCCTCCAGGACATTCAACATGGCCCAGATAAATTGTAAGAAGTACAATACAGTAAGAAGCAGGGTGACCAGGTACACTGCTCAAAGCTCTACCATGGGAAGACTTTTTCCTTCAACGTTAGCTTTCAAGGCCACCCTGCTTGCAGCTGTATTGCATCTGCCATCCATTTTTGGCTTACAACCATGTACCAAGTCAACCCATCCATAAACCAACCTCAGGTTTATCCTCTTCCTTCAACTTGTTGTATGCACCTCCCTCCCCATCTCAACCTCCTGCCAGGTATGAGCTGAGCCATAGGTGCTGGCGTACCATTGTGGGTGATATGGGCACGGCAGGTATCTCGACTATTCATGCCGTCTGGTCCTCAGTCTGGGTGTACTCAACTTTGTGACTTGTGTCCAACAGAACCCAACTCATAATAAGCAGCTCCTGATGCATGGTCACTTAGGTCTGTTGGAGTATATGACCCAAATGACAGAGCTGCTTCCACCACAGACTGAAACTGCTGCAGAGCCTTTTCCTGTTCCAAGCCTCTCTCAAAACTGACAGCCTTTGGGGTCACATGATATATGAGCTGGAGCAGTATTCCTACATGTAGAATGTGTTCTTCCAGGACCTGAATAAGCCTAGTAGGGATTGTGCTGACCTCTTTGTGATAATGGATGAAGGTTGAGGCAAGTTGTCTTATATTTTGGAGATGTCCCAGCATGCTCCTAGGACCACTAGACCCCTGAAAACTTTGCCCAAGTGGTAGGTCCTAAAGTCTTTGTAGAATTTATCTTCCACCTTGTAGACTGAGGACCAAAGTCTCCAGCGCGCTAACTCTTGCACATCCTGCCTGAGCAGCATGCTATCCACAATGTGATAAATCAGCTGATGTTCTACATTATGTCCCAGCAATCTAGATATTTTCAGACTGTATTATGGTAGAGGTCCAAGACTTAACATAGTCCTAGAGCAAAACTATAAATGTATATTTTTTTCCCTCCTTGTGAATGCAAACCTTTTCTAACCTCTTCCCTGATAGGGAAAGAAAAGAGTCCCATTACCAAATCAACAGCTGCAGATTGTGTAACAAGGCCATGTTAATCTACTCTAGCAAACCAGATCCCCTCTACCACAATCTCTGCAATCGAGGCTGCTACTTGATTGAGTCTACAGCGGTATACGGTCATTCTCCAAGATGCATCCAGTTTCTGCAGGGGCCAGACTGGTAAATTAAATAGTGACATGATGGGGATCATCCTTAAGATCCTTAAGATCCCGGCACTAATCTTCACTCCCTCTTATAATATGATATTACCTTTTGTTTAGTATCTTGGCTAGGCAGTTTCAAAGACTTCCTCTTTGCCCCCCATGCTACCATAACTCTTACCCCACAGGCTAAGGATAAAATTGCAAATTCTTCAATTCCCATTTTATATTCAGGAACTGAGGAAAAGACCACCTAGTGAGTTCACAGACCCAGTGTATCCATGGCAAGCTGGACTTTGGCCAGGATTCCATTTATTACATGCTCTTCCTATATCACAAATCTAACAGTGGGACCATAATGATGCTTCAGGTCTCCAAGTATCAATGTAAGATCTTATGTCTAACAATCGCTGAAATGTCCTAATATTCCCCTTTCCCCATTGTACAATCACTCAGATAAATAGCCATAGGTCCCACTGTGGAGGGACTGGAGGAATCATTACCATGTATACTTGCCATGGTGATACCACATCCTTCCCACTGGAACCCAGCCACGTCTTCAGGCACTGGGTTCTGGGTCTGAAAACTGGCTCAGGTCTGAAAACTGCAAAAGGGATTGTGACTTTCTATTGGTGTGACCACTCTCAGTTTCCTGCTCTTTTATGATTGTTTTCTTTGATTAAATATATGTATTGAGCAATACCATCTTTGACTCTTCTTCTATTTTACCCCTAACAATGTTATTTATATTCTGTTAACTATCTTTCTGCAATTCTCTGTAGGTTAAGCCTCCTTGGCTGCCACTCAATCCTGGCAGTTGTCCCAAAAATTGCAACCCCGGGCTTCTGGCAGTTAAATGTAGCCACCTGGCCTCTACAACTTCGGAGGTCTGTAATCCTCATTAGTATCAATGAGCCAAGCTCTGTGACAGCCTCTCCTACCATCAGCTTTTGTCTGCAGAAGAAAGCCATGTGGAAATAGACAAAGACCACCTGAATGATAAGAAACAGAGGCTGTTTATTCAGAGCTCTCTACAGCAAAGGAGTCAGCCACCATCACTCATGTTTGATGGAGACTCAAAGGCAGGCAAGGGGAGTGGAAAAGCTTCACAGTGAAAATTAAGGGAAGATTTTAGGTATGTTCTGATTGCAGGGTAGTTTGCACGAGGAAGCTGGAGGCAGGCTAACTAGGAGGGCATCTTATGAGGTTGTTTTCGGGAGCAAATTTGGCTTTCAGTGGTTGGTCCTGAGTTGGAATCAAGAAAAAATAACGAAGCTGCCGATTATTGGCTAAGTCCTGACTCTGGGCTAATTGCAGCAGAGGTTGTGGTTGTGAATATTTGTATATTTAGTCCCTCAGCCACCACTGAACCACCTGGTGATGTTGGTATCTCTCTATTCTGGGCTTGGTGTAATTCCTGGCCTTTTCTGTGAAATATACTTCTCAGCTGTGTTTTCTGGCCTTGCATAATTTATCTAGTCCAGAAGACCTACCTCCCTTCTTCCGTCATTTGTCACAGTAATGCAGACTTTTCAACCATGGGCCATTGTTTTCAGCGGGCTTTTGGGGTCTTTGTCAGGGTATTGAATCCTGCATTTTGCCAAAATGTCCCCAAGTTCACAAACTCACTCTTATCCAGTCTTATGTCCCAGACCTCTTGATCAAGCAACCACAAATCCAGTCCCTTGGGAGCTGCCCAGCTCCTACCAGTTAATGCTGGCTAATTCTTACAGTTCCCTTTCCTCTCTTATCAGGCCCAGCATGTCCCTAGTTGGGTTTTGCTACAACTTAACCCTAGTTATCAACCCAGTGGTCATGAGAAGAGGTAAGGGGAGATCCTGAGAGGGGGGCCTACTGCCTTGCTAAAAAGACATCACAGTGTGTTCCCACCAGGGGAGAATGCTATCTCTTAATAGGAAGGAGTGGGCCACCTCCGCAACTCTGAGGGCTCAATGGAATATGGAGAGCCCAAATCTTTGAGGGTGTCATTACAGATGTCCTCATCTGATGTGTCAGGGTCCCAGATTTGCCCAACCAGAATCCTGGTCTTGGCATAATAGAACTTTCATTTATATTCAATCGTCTTAGTAGCTTGGCAACACTATTAAATCCTGAGTTTAGTCTTCAGCTTGTTCTGCTCCCTCACTGCAGGCAATAAGGGACTCTGCAAACCACAGGCTTTCTGGCAATATTAAATTGTTTCTTAACTGCCCTCAACTTTTCATTGTGCCTCTATAGGTCATCAGTGCAACTTAGTAACAACCAGGCAATTCTGCTAGTTTTAGCAATTGGACTGCCATTTTGTGCCAGAGCATCTGTGCCCCAAGTCTCATTGGATCCAATCCCCAAAACACATCTTACCTCCTGCTTTCCTGCACCACTCCTGCAAACAACAGTGTCAGCTGGATCTTCTGGGAAGCAGACACCCAGATGGAGGTAAGAGTGCAAGAAGCATATGGGATAAGTGTATGTGATAAAGGGGGATGGAAGAAAATTGGGCATGAAGGGCTAACTATGATGCAAACCTGACAAAGTCTCAGTCAACCCAGTTAGTAGCTCCAAGGGTAAGGAATGTCCCCCATTGGGCAGATATGGTCAGTCATTGGCCTAGGGCTGTCCGGGAAGCTGAGGTGACTCTGAAGTTGCTAAGAGCTGGAGAATTGTCAGTTTACTGTCTTTCTTGCAGCTGCACAGCAAGTTCTCTCTTGAGGGTCATCCAAGCAGACCTCCATGCTGCTACATCATCCAAGTGCCAACTTTTATATTTCCTTTCTTTTTCTTGACCTTGTTGACTACAACTTCCAGACAAATGTTAGTTAGTGGCAAATAGCTTTCTCTGACTTTTTTAATTTGATGGTAAAACCTCAAGAGTGTCCCCTATAAGCATCATTTGGCTATTGGTTTTGGAGATTCTTTATCATGTTAAGGAAGGGTCATCTATTTATAGCATAATTAAGTCTAGTTATTAGGAAGGAGTGAAAATACATGCTCAGCATCTGCTAAGATTTTCTCTTTTTGAGCTGTTGATGTAATAATATTAGAGTTCTTAGCTGTCTGGTTCTTGGTTCTTGTCTTTTAGTTTCCTTGATTTTACCCTTTTACCCTGAGCATTCTCTAAGAAACTTCTCTCTCTCTGGTCCTTTCCCTAGTCAGGTTACCCTTCTCTAGCCCACAGCACACAGATCTCTGTAGCTACCTGCTTGGTCATGCTCCTGTGACTAAAGGAACTCAGTAATTGAGGCTCTTTCTTTATTTTTTAAAACTCTTACACTTATCCCATAATTTAAGAGCCCTAGAACGATCTCTAGCTCAAATCCAGTGTCCCTATTGATTCAAATAATGCCTTAATGTCAAAATATGCAGCAGAGAGTTTTCCTACCACAAATTCTATTCTACATTGTAGGTGCCAATCCATGCAAAATTATTGACTTAATCACTTACAGTATAATTTATATAAAATAGACCAAAAGAATAGTCTGCTCTTAGAGGAAATAAGGACTGCCTTCTCTCTTTTCTTACCACCCAGGAATTTTCAGAATATCCTTTCAAAAATCAGCACCACCTTGCTCTTCCACACTGCATGTCTGGATGTCTCAATATAATATCCTATAGGAAGAGCACAAATGCTTAGAGATAGCTTTTCTATTATGTACTATTACTACATTCTAATCTATTATGCACTATTACTACATTCTATTTCTTCTATTAGAGAAAATGGTTAAAATTTGAGACTTGTGGCATTTATTACTCTATTGTCAGCCATTTTTTGGGTCAGGTTGCATGATCTTGATATTGTTCCTGGGTTTTTAATGGTCCTTCAGAGCCTTTACTGTAATATCAAAAAGGGTGGATCAAAATGGATGGGAAATGGGCTCCTGACAGAGCAGATTCAGCTCCAAACAGCACAAATGTCCTAGCCTGCCTGCTCTTTAATTTTTACCCAAACCATTTGATACATTTTTTGATAACTTGGATACATGACCTCCTGTCATAGCCTCTTCCTTTATGCTGCTAACATAATCCTATTATCATTCTGAGAATGGCTTCAAGGAGCCACTAAGCTTTTGGGGCAATTACTAACATGAGGAACAGCTCAATATCAATTAGACCAACACTAGGATTGCTGCTTTTCACAAACACTCTTCAGCATTTTGATAGCAAATACAGAGCAACTCTATAAAAAGGTTAACTCATTTCATTATTTAATGGAGAATTTTGCAATTAACTCAACCAAACAGAGTCACTGGAATACAGTCCCACACAAAATTAAATATTCTACAAGTTCTACTATGCCAGAGACAGAATACTATCAAAATTGGAGCCTAGCACCAAGGCCAGACTGACGAGGATGCTGGTGATAGAACTATGCAGAAAACAATGTCATTGATCCACCCAGACCACTTCAGACCCTTCCCACCATTTTTGAATGTCCCTTCACTAGATTCTGTGTGCTTTGGCTCCCAATGACCAGCACTCATGTGTGTTCTTCAGATGACAACCCTCATGGTACTGGAGTGGCTTTCCCTGCATGGGCAGAGAGCCAGGAGGGCCTGGCATTTATACCTCAGCTCACAGCCCCACCACAGGGAGTCATTGTCAATCAATCTGAATAGTGGGTGCAAGGGTACAAAAGCCCAACTCTTCTGCCTCAGGTAGGAAAATTCTGAGGTATAAGGTATATCCCAGAGTTCTTTTGCGGATCAGGCAAAGCTACCCATATTAGTCAGAATTCTCCAGAGAAACAGAACCAATAGGATAGCTAGCTAGCTAGCTAGCTAGCTAGATAGCTAGATAGATAGCTAGATAGCTATATAGCTAGATAGATGATAGATAGAAAATGATAATTTGGATCATTTGATTATGAAGGCTGAGAAGCCCCACAATCTGCCATCTACAAGTTGGAAACCCAGGAAATCCAGTGGTGTAATTCAGTCTGGGTCTGAAGGCCTGCCTGAGAACCAGGGGAAATGGTGGTATAAATCCCAGTCTCAGGGCAGAACAGATGAGAGGAGATGTCCCAGCTCAAGCAGTGAGGCAGGGAAAAAGGAATGAATTCCTCCTCTTTCTGCCTTTTGTTCTATTCAGGCCCTCAGTGGATTGGATGATGCCCAAGTTGCATGATCTTGGGGAGGGGAAATTCTTTACTGAGTCCACCGATTCAAATGCTAACCTCATCCAGAAACAACCTCACAAGTACACCCAGAAATAATGCTTAATCTGGACCCACTGTGGCCAGTCAAGTTGCCACATAAAGTTAACCATCACGCCACCTCCATCACCTCCAAAGGACTCTACCTGAGATCCCAGCCTTGCTTGGCTTCCTTCCCTGCCCTGCCCTGCTTCTCCTTCTCCCTTCTTCCAGGGACACCTTCTTAACAAAGCACTTACACACAGACCCTCATGTACAATCTGCTTCAAGAAAACCTGACTTAAGATAAACTGTTAATAGTTTTCCACTGAGAGCCATTTGGCCCCGGGAAGTGGGAGACTGAGCTCACAAAAAAAGGTCATATAGCACCAGCTGTGGGGTGAAGGAGAAGTTGGGAACCCAACTGAGTCTGATGTCTCTGATCAAAAGCCAAGAGGAGAGAGTTCATATTGGAGAGGAAAGTGAACCTCACCTTCTGGGTTGAAAGAATTTATACATTTAATTATCTTATTTTAAAAGGCCCATGATCTCAAAATAAGCACTGTAAAAAGCCTTCCAGCTGGCTGACTAAACACGTGTATTCACATCTCCTCTGTCACAGTTTGGGCTCTCTGGGAAGCAGACTTGGATTTCGAGGTTAGCATGAACAAGGTTTATTAAGGAATACTCTTGGGGTCAACATCTGTGGAAGAGAAGGGAAGAATAAAATAGAGGGAGAAGCTGGGCTGGGTGAATTCTCAATGTAGACCTCTGCTGACCCCACAGGAAGCTCTGAGGCTGGGTGGTCTTCTGAATTGTAGCAAGTTGGCTGAAAATGTTGAGCCTTGAGTTGATGAGTCATTGGCTGAAGGCTCTCCCAGGAAAGGCGCCAGCCTTGGTCAGCTGGAGGTATAAGCCCTTCAGTCCTGAATGGGATCTTGACAGCACACACAGCATCCTCTACATCCTTCCTCACAAAATCCTATTGAAATAACAGGCAAAATTTAAAAATGGACTTATAATGAAATCAAATGAATCTGGAATATCAGGAGAGGTATCTCTAGCAAAACTGAACAAGGAAAACTTTCTGGAATAAATTGGTGAGAAAGGATTGCTAAAATTGCCCAATAAAATGAAGAGACTGAAGTGATTTTCAGGTGTCAGAGAAATATCCCAAACAAGTCCCAAAATATCTCGGGCAGAGCCCTAAATAACCTGAACATTAGAAGCAGCAATGGGTGAGTGAGAATGCATGCCACAGGCATCGAGCTAGGTAATTAACTGCAGAGTGAAACAATTGAGCCAGCCCTGCACTTTCCAAGAAGCCAGGGAAATCAAGTGCAGAGAGTAGTTCCAAAAAATGAATGGGGGCCAGGAAGTAGGGGAGAGCAGTGAGTAATAAACTGAGTTAAATGCTGCTGGAGATTAAATAAGGTCTAAAACTTCAGCACCCCACTTTACAGGTAAGGGAAATGGAAAAAAAAAAAAAGATTCAATGACTTGGCTGAAGTTCACACAGCCTCTTTTGTTTCTTTCTTTTTTTTTAATTTCATTGAAGTATAGTTGATTTACAATGTTGTGTCAATTTCTTCTGTACAGCAAAGTAACTCAGTTATACCTATATATTCTTTCTCATATTCTTTTCCATTATGGTTTGTCACAGGATATTGAATATAGTTCCCTGTACTATACACTAGGACCTTGTTGTTTATCCCCTCTATATATACTAGTTTGCCTCTGTTAATCCTGAACTACAATTCCTTCCCTCCCCTACCCACCCCGCCTTGGCAACCACAAGTCTGTTCTCTACATCTGTGAGTCTGTTTTTGTTTTGTAGGTGTGCTGATACAAATCAGCTTCTTTTTTTAAAATACAACTTTATTGAAATATATTTTACATTTTATAAAATTCATTCGTTTCATGTGTACAATTAAAAGACTTTTAGCAACTTTACCAAATGGTTGCTACCATTACCATAAATTAATCTAAGAAAACGTTTATCCCCATTAGATCCCTCATGTTCATTTACAGTTAATCCATCCCACCCCTAGCTTCAAGCAACCACTAAACTACTTTCTTTTTATATTAACTTACATTTTCTGGGCATTTTGTAGAAATGGAATCAAGCAATATGTAGTTGTTTGTGTTTGGCTTCCATCACTTAGCACAATGTGTTTGTGGTTCAGCCATGAAGTAGCAAGCAGGTGTCAGTAGTTTCTTCCTTTTTATTGCTGAGTAGTATTCAATGGAGCATCTTCCAATTTTGTCTATCTCTTCATTAGTTGATGGACATTTAGGCTGTTCCCAGTTTGGGCTATTATGAATAATGCTGCTGTGAACATTCATGAGTCACACAGCTTCTAATTGCATTACTGGAATACAAACCTAGACCGTAAGAAGAAAGTTCACATTCCATCTTATGCTGCTTGGAGTGAAACAGCTTCCTCTGATTTATTTTCACAAAGATGTCTTCCTGTTTCAGTCACTGGGCCATGGAGATTGTGCCACGTTCAAACTCACCGCTGGCAGATCCACACCACTAGCCCTCCATCCACAACAGGACATGAATGAATGCCAGGGTGGTGCCACTTAGGTTTCAAACTAAAATCCCCAGAGGCAAGATAAATGGAATTGATGTAGGTAAAGTCCATAGACTAATACCTGAACCATGTGTAGTATTTGTTATTATGATTAGTATCCATAAAGTTATGGCTGACTTAACTTTTATTTTTTGAGATAGTAGCAAATTATTTAATTTTGCTTAGGTAAGAAAGCTGTTTCTTATTTATGAAATTATAACAGTTAATAACTATAAATCATACTAAGTATGAAATCTGTGCATTACCATTTTAACCTGCTATAAAAATGTTAATAATAAAATGTGGTTATAACTATAGACTGGTGAAGAATAAAACTGCTCAGCACCCTTCTTCTGAACCCTGCTCTCCTCCTGAATCCTCTGTATCAATCGTTGGCATTCCCATCCACCCAGCCACCAAGATAGAAGCCAGAGAGATGTCCTATAGCTTCTCCATCTCTCTCATTTCTTCTATCCACCCAATTAGTCATCAGGTCTCCCCTCTCTTCCCTCCTTCCCACCCTACTGCACCTGCCATGTCCTGCAAAGGTCCAAACTCATCATTTGGCATCGTCTACATTGTAGACTCTAAAAGATTTTCCATGATCTGGCCCCACCTCACCTCTCCAGGCTCATCTCCCACCCCTCCTTGCCTTGATGTTTCAGAAACACCAAAGCACTTGTAATTCCTCACACACACTTGTTCTCACAAATTATTCTTTCTGCCTAGAATCTCCAACAGTACCTCAATCTGCTTTTTCAGGTCCATAATTTAATGTTAAACTCAAGAACCACTAGGCCCAAAATACCTTTCTTGACCCCCAAAACCTGGATCAAATCCCTCTTCTCTGACTCCTCAGTCCCCAGGCATGCCTCATCCTTGCATTGATCACTTTCTAGTGTAATGACCTCTTCATGGGAAGTTCCAGAGTAAGACAATTCCCAGTTCAAATCTGGCTCTGACACTGACTAGCTCTGTCACTTACAAGCTTGCGATCTTGAGCAAGCCCGTTACAGTCTCAGTTTTCTAACCTGAAAAATGGGGTTATTTCATCAGTGCATATTGATTCAGTAGATCCTTGGACAGATGAGTGAGTGGAGAGAAGAATGGGGGTGCCAACCAACTACTCTTTCATTGATACAGGGAGGTATCCGAGGGTTTCAGGATTATTTACTTGTTTCTTGGGCACATCACACTCATCTTTCTGTACCTACCTGAGCCGTCTTCGTACCTCCCTCACGCCCAGGCTGCAGGCATCCTAGGCAGCCTCTCCAAACTCTGGGCAGGAGTGGAGTGGTCTGCACCCCTTCATACAGCACTCAGCTCCATCCGTGCATGGTTTTCTGAATGTAAGAAACTCCTTAGAGAAATAATCTTAGTGTTTTGCTTTACTTTTCTTTATGGAACAAAAAAACAAGAAATATATATAATAGAGTTGGGGGAGGGAGAAACCTCTCTTTCCTCAGAGCTGAAAAGGACAAGTGACCATAAAATGAGAACATTCAACCCCCAGCTGAGAAATAAAAACAGAGAGAGGGCCATTAGGCCCAGAGTTGTCACCTGTGTCCCTCCCCTCTCTGGCTGCTCATGGGCAGGAGGGAGCTCAGAGGGAGCTAAATGGCTCTGCTCCCTGTGAGGAAGGGCCCTTCTGCTGCTGGCCGGCCTGGCCTGTTTTTCTTAGTCGCTGCTGTCTTCTCCTGACAGCAGCTCTGCAATGGGAAGGAAGGACACCCAAACTGTATTAATACCACATATCTATTCATTCCTTCCAAAGGTAAAAAAAAAAAAAAAAAGTAACAATTCCAAGAATTTCCCTTCCGATCTACATTCTTGGCAAACACATTTTTAATAAGAACGTAAATCCTGCTATGTACCAAACTTGTGTTTTCCTTTGACAGTCAGCCACCCGGCCCATTTCATACAAGGCATCAGACTCCATCTCCCAGTGTCTTGGGTTCGCTTGGTGAAGTCTAAGTGTAATATAAAATACTGCCTCTAAAAATATGTATACTGTAGTACAAAAATGGACAGATGTTTCCTAGTGAGTAATGAGCACCATTTTTCTCCAGTTTTCCTAACAGGCTAAAACTAAAAACAAACACACATCTATACATACACTAGACCCATCTCAATAATAAGAATGTAACTGACAGTCCAAAAATTTTAGAGGTCAAAAAACAGGCTTTTTTCTCCTTTTATTGTCTCTTTTTATTTAGACAACATCCAAATTCTTCCTCTAAGCCACTTAACACCATTACTAAAATTTCAAACTATTGTAGAATATATATCTACACATTTGCATGTACATATATATGTGTATGTATTCATATGTTTACATGTATATGTATGCATACACACACACAATGTTCTTAGGAAAAATCAGTTCATTGCATTAATTAACCTGTTCAAGACAGGTAAACTGAAGGGAAAGGGGCAAGCTGGGACATTTTGATCCTGCCTTACATTCTTACACCATGCTTGAAATGGGACCTCAGAGAAACACAGAGTGTTGGAACCAGAAGTTCCTTCAAGATCAAAGGGCAAACTCCTTTCACCACTGAGGAAACCAGGGCCCAGAAAAGAAAAGTGACTTCCAGACCACACAGCCAGATGGCAGAAGAGCTGTAAAAAACATACATAGATTCTAATAAGACAACTCCTGGGTGAAATGGTTATGAAATATGGGGTAGAGAGAGGTACCAGTCAGCCTCTCATCTGGAAGAAAGTTCCTTAAAACCTTCAAGACAGAAAGTTCCAAACTCAATAATCTTTGGACCTGATCATGGCGTAGGAAGTAAGTACCAGCACTAATGCTGGCAGGGGTCCATGAGCAGGGTGTGTGTGTGTGTGTGCGTGTGTGTGTGTGTGTGTGTGGTGTGTGCAGGCACAGCTGGGAAGGGGGACTTCTGCCCCATGAATGTGGTCATGAAGGGCATGCCTTGCCCCAGGTTCCTCCTATTCTCTTCTTACCCTCTTCCTCTGCTACCATTTTTCTTCTTTCTTCTCCTCTTATCCTACCAGGTACCTAAACTGCTCCTCTAGGCTCCCTGTCTGCACATGGTCAGTCTCAGTCCAGGGACTTCAGTGACTCCAACAACTAACTCATATCAACAGTTCAGTGATATAATTCGTGACACCATGGCCTAATGTTTAAAAGACCTCTTCAGTCTCAAAAAAAGGTTGGGGAGGGCAGGATCATGACATCATATGATATGATATTGTTCAGTTAATCAGCAATAATTTTTGAGAATCCACCATAGTGGAATGTCCTAATCAATTGTAGAAAACAACAGTGGCAAGAGGCCACAGTGGGCACTGGGCTTGCACTTGCTCCGAGGTGGAGGTGGCACTCTGGAGCTCACAGAGAGCTCTGAAGGGGCAGAGAGGAGAGGGAAAGGGAGAGAGGGGAGGGGAAGAGAGAGAATTCACTGACGAGCTCCTTTGCACAGGTGACAAAGTGGGTGCTTTATGCATGCAACCCCAATGTCAATCTGAAGAAAGACCAGGAGTAAAACAGCACAGATTCCTCCATCTCATAAAAGCATTACTTATTATACACATGAAATTAACAAAATCATTTAAATGTATTTGATGTTTAAAGAATTTCAGTCACAAAATTTCAATTTTTTTCTATTCTATTACATCATTTTTTTAAAGTGGATTAAATAGGTTGCAGTTCAAAGAAAGGTTAGATTCTGTCACTAGCCTACAAAAGTTTTCAGAGAAAAACGATGCTTCTCAAAACCAGTCACATCTAGACTATATATTTATTTGTCAAATCTGTGCATTGTGAATATATACTTCTACATTAATATTTCTGCACACAATATATTTTTCACAGAAATTGTCATGAGGTCATTAAATCCTACTTATGGCTTCCAGAAATGATACAGAGAGAGAGAGAGAGAAGATAGGGATAGATAGATAATCTTAGGTGTGAAGGAGAGGCAAAGGGGCAGATTTTTATTAAATGAAAGGTGAACTAAATGTTTTCATTTGAAAAAATATATAGATATTAGCCATGTAGTAAAACCCTTAGACTTCAGATCTAAATTACACTTACACATCTTTGTGATGGAAGAAATTTTCACATAGTGCGGTATGGGGAAATCGTTCTGGCTTATATAAGATTTGGCTTGAACATTACGCTAACTAGAACAGCCTGTCTTACGACTTGTCTAACATACATTATACATCTGCTTTAATCATTAAAGAGAGAATGCGTTTACCAGATTGTTTAGAATGTCCACTTTGAAAATAATGATAAATGTCCCCCTCCTCCTATGGCACCAATGCTAGTCCTCCTTCAAAGACGAGGTTTCCTTCTCAGACATCAGGGTCATGCGGACTCACTGTGTACATGCTAATCTGCCTCTTTTGAAACCTTGGAGGAATGTACCCCTGTCAGGTTTGATGTTTGTTCTTTGTTCTAACAAGTCACTCAGGCATCCAAAATGGAGCCAAGTGGCAACTGTGGATATGGTTTCAGACACATTCCTTCATCACCGAGAACTTGAATTTTCTGAACTGTATCAAACTCAAGGTCACTACCAGCCATTTTCAAAAAAATATCTGCTGGCAGATGCCACTGCAACCTTATAACTATGCAACCATTTTGGACCCCAATTAATCCTTGCTTAACAAGCACCCTCACTTCTTGCCAGCTCCAATTCTAATTCCTGACAAAGAACTTATGTAATTTTGTGCTTTTAGCCTATACAAGCCTCCTCCATTTTGTAGTCTAGTGGAACGCAATTCAAGCGCTTCTTGAATCTGTCTCCCAGGCTATAGTTCTCAGTTTGATTTGAATAAAATTATTTTCTATTCCCATTATAAATTGTTTATTAATTATTTCCATGGATATTTGTAATAAGAACTTGATAAGCAAAGGTACTGTTCTCTTAAAGTTCTGTAATCCTAAGAAATAATTCCAAATAAATTTTAAATAATGGAGATTTCATTTTTCTACTTTATACTGAAGAGGAGAAAGGGGAAGAAGGTTAACATTTATTGACAGCTACCTGATACCTAGTGTTAGATACTTTAGAACCATTATTTACTTTCTTTTAAAGAGGTTCCTATTGAAATCAAAATTATGATCATTTGTAATATCTCCATATCAGTTTTCAAATTATAGCAAACATTGGAATTAGAAACTAATTTTAATGATTATAAATATTGCAAAATAAAAATATATTTTGTTCACAAACCTAGTGCCATTTATATCACTAAAAAGCACCAGAATATTTGAAGATTTTGATAAACATATCAAATTACAGGCAATCCATTGCAACAATAAATTAACTGCACCAAAAACAAGGACTGAATTTTCTTCCTGGTGAAGGGGAGGAAACTGACTTCTTTTTTCTCTTTCTATTAGTTTTTTGAAGTAATAAAAGCCTATTAATATATAGTGACACATTTCGATGTGAAAAATGCAGGCTGTGCAAAGCTTGTGGCTCTCACTGAACTAACAATAGACCCACATTGCACAGATGGGAGTTCCCTTCCTTATTCACCTCATAAATGTTAGGAGTAGCACACACAGCTTTTTCACTGTAGATGAACACTTGGTAAACACTACCATCGAGACCTTTAACTTGTGTGTTTCCCTAGGCTTGATGTAACTAAGTTTGTAGCTTTGATCTGACAAGAGTAAGAGATTTTTCATTGAATACATATATCCCCATAATTGTAGCACATTCTCAGTGGTTGTTCTCAGCACATGGTTAGCTGTTAGTTTTTGTTTCTTCTTTTTTTTCTTTTTTGTTTTAATTTCAAGAAAAACTAATGAGTTTCCAGGAGCAGTGTGAGTGCTTTGGGGCTGAATGTGATTTAAAACCGACAG
This sequence comes from Orcinus orca, assembly GCF_937001465.1. NCBI lineage: Eukaryota > Metazoa > Chordata > Mammalia > Artiodactyla > Delphinidae > Orcinus > Orcinus orca. The sequence continues at coordinate 45,350,905 of NC_064575.1, forward strand.
TAAAAGAAAAAGAAGACAGGGAAGGTAGCTGGTTAATTGACCTTTATTGTGCCTTCTGGTTCATTTAGAAATGGAAATTAAATTAACATGATAATTCAGTCCTACTGTGTTAAGGCTGCTATAAACCCATTGAGTTTTATGGCCATTGATTTAGCATTTTTTTCTATTAACTGGCTTTAATTTTCAAAATTGTCATGCAGGTTCTGAAAAGTGTTTCATCCGCTCTGGTTCCTCCAAGTTACTAATGTGTAGCCTTTCCTTTAATAGTAGTCACTTAATTATTCAAGCACAGAAGGCCCAACTGCCCTCAAATGCCTGAATTAATTTAGAAATTAACCCCATTGAAACTCTTTTTAAGAAGTAAGGAATGTTCAGGGATAGTAAACGTCAGTGAAATTTCCTAATGCATATATCTAATTTTTTAAATATTGTACCTTAAAACTAATCCAGGCAAATGGAGAGAGAGAAGATTTTATGTTGGTGTTTCTTTTTACGGCTTCTTGATAACATGAAAATCTTTTAAAATGCAGCCATTCCTTGTAGTTCATTTAGATGCCCAAACATCTTTTTAGCTACTAGTTTAGAATTATGACCAGTCAAAATTTCTATTTTTGAACTTTTAAAAGGTATCAATTTTTACTTAAAGTTAAAATGATTTTCTTGATTCTCTCTTTAGCAGATGTAGGTCTTAAGTATATAGCTCACAGAGCACATTTTTAATTACTAACTCAAATATTAGTTTTATTTTGAAAGTTATTGACACTTGAGGTCTCAGAGAGTTTCAAAAGGATTCTTTAACATAACCTCGTAGTATTTCTGAAAAGTAGAAACATGATAATTTTACCTTTCTGATTCTTTACCACTAAAGAAAAAGAAGGTAATTGATGGGCCCACAGACCCACAACTAGAACACTAGGCCTGCAAACAGTGCTGGACTTTCAACCCCAGTTTATAAATTCAAAGAACTGATGAATGACTCTTTTTTGACTAAATTGTGAACATTTTTTTGTTATTTTCAAATGGTATGTTCAATTAAAATACCTCAATTTTTTAAAATGCTGCATCATGGCTGATCTGTTTATATTAGAGTCTAAATGGCTGTTTTTATGTGTACTTTTGATAGTTTTAACAATTGGAAATAGTAATTAAAGACCCTCAGAGCATCTGAAGATACTGCTGTTGGAAAATGGCAGATAAATATTTCACTCGCTTCTGGGCAAAGTTAATCAGGTTCTTCATTATCCAAGCACTTTTGCCTTAGATGATGTTTCCACTCCAAGTCAATGTTTTCCCAAAGTTACATATACTTCCTGGTTTAATGAACAGCTAGATATAATACCTAACAGAAAATGCATACCTATAAGAAGAGGTGTATTATTTCCTTAAAAGGAGAGCAAAAAATGGGCGTGTGAAGAAGTGCTGGGGTGGAAAGGATTTAGAAGCACATGCTAATAAAGATGATGGAAGGAATGCTACCAGAAGATCTTTTGTACTTCCTAGTATTAGTAGAGCATCTTGCACCCAGAAGACTCAACACATAAATTTTAACAATTGCCAACACTTAACTATACAGCACTGACTGTGTGCCCTGCACTATTTGTTCTAAGGATTTTATATGTATTTACTCATATAATCCTCACACAAAGTGAGTACAGCAATTACCCTTCCCACCATACAGATAAGGAAATAGAAGTGTTACTGAAAGTGGGGGTCTGGTTGCTCACCACTCTGAAGCCACTAAAGAGGCAAGGTTGGTGGAAAGGAAAGTTTGCTTTATATCGGAGGCCAGCAATAGTTGGGGTGTGGGCAGGGGCAGACTTCTGTACAAAGACCGACTCTCCCCACTGGCAATCAGTGGGCAAGAGCTTTTATAGACGGAGGGAGGGGGCTACATGTAGAAACAGCACAGTCAGCTCTGACAGTCATCTTGAAATTATTCGTGCCGTGGTCTGATCAGCATCATCCTGATTGTTTTTAGTTCTGGGGTTGATTTTTCCCATTTCTTTGAGGCCAGCTCTCAGAATTGTGGCAGCTTATGTCATGGCTGCAGTCTGGTCATCATGTAGTTAAATTCTTCCACCTGGTGGGGGTTTCAGTATCTATCAGATAGCTCAAAGGATATGGCTCAGAATATTATCTATAGCCCTTGAAGAGGAACAAAATGTCCTTCACTTTGCTTAATGACTAATCTATTCTTATTTGGTCTTGTTTGACTGTTTTCCCCTGTTTCTGCATTTTCTCACTTCTCTGATTAAACGTATTGTTTGGCTAAAGTTTTTTCACAGACAAAAGGCAGGCTGAGGGCTTCCCTGGTGGCACAGTGGTTAAGAATCCGCCTGCCAATGCAGGGGACACAGGTTCGATCTCTGGTCCGGGAAGATCCCACATGCCGCAGAGCAACTAAACCCATGCGCCATAACTACTGAGCCTGTGCTCTAGAGCCCGTGAGCCGCAACTACTGAGCCTGCATGCCACAACTACTGAAGCCCATGTGCCTAAAGCCCGTGCTCCACAACAAGAGAACCCACCGCAATGAGAAGCCTGTGCACCGCAACAAAGAGTAGCCCCCGCTCGTCACAACTAGAGAAAAGCCCGGGCGCAGCAACAAACACCCAATGTAGTCAAAAATAAAATAAATTAAATTAAATAAATAAATTTATTTAGAAAAAAAAAAGGCAGGCTGAGTACATGGTGGGGGACAAAGGAGTTAAGCTGCTTATGCAGGGATTTGAACTCATGCTGTCTGGCTATTACAACCTGCATTGAATGACTGCTATACTCTTGTATCTGTTGATTTCATTTGACATTCATTCATTCCCACTCACGAGGCCTGATAATTTGGATCATTTTGGACTCATCCCTTGTCATTTTTCTCTTTCCTGCATACCTCCTCTCCATCCCCATCCCTCACACCCTGTTCATCTTAAATCCTAGAATCCTATCAGTTTTTATTCCCCAATCATGAAATCTAAACACATTCCCTTGAGGAGAATTTATAAAGTGTTCAATGGTGCTAATATTTCTAAATTTGAAACCCCTGACCTCTGCTCTGAGGGTAAGAAGCAGAATGAGCGTGAAGGAGGGAGGATGAGAGTGAGTGCAAGGGGAGAAAGAGCATTCCAGCCTCCTTTTCCTGTGTTTTTTATGGCTTTGGGTTTATACGATTTGCTGGAGTAGCTTTTGGTTTCTTTCTCAAGCACTGTGCCTGCGATGCAGGAGCTGCCAAAATAGAAGTGACTCATCTTTCTCCTTTTCACAAACTGTGTACCTCATACTTACCTCTATGATAGCACCTATAACACTTTACTCCTTACACGGTGGTCTCCTTTAGATTCCCAAAATTTGGACTCAAAGGGTGGTTGATAAGGACTGTAACTGACATAAAACTATATCCTCAAAACCTTGGATGATGTCTGGCTCATTCCTCTTCAATAAATGACTGATGACTGAGTGAGTTAATGAATGTCTGAAATAAACCAGCCTTCACCAAGAATAATAAATGAGAGTAGAAACCATGTTCTAGTTATATCTTTTCTAGAAAAAAAAAAGTTTGAGGAAATGTAGCAATATCAGTATAAATAAATACTAATGTTTACTAATTTTACACTTATTTTAAGAAATAAATGTTTATTTCTGATAAGGAACCAAGATGGCGGAGTAGAAGGACGTGCTCTCACTCCCTCTTCTGAGAACACCAGAGTCACAGCTAGCTGCTGGACAACAGGAGGACACTGGAGCTCACCAGAAAGGGTACCCCACATCCAAAGACAAAGGAGGAGCCACAATGAGATGGTATTAGGGATGCAATCAGAGTAAAATCAAATCCCATAACTGCTGGGTGGGTGACTCACAGACTGGAGAACACTTGTACCACAGAAGTCCACCCACTGGAGTGAAGGCTCTGAGCCCCACGTCAGGCTTCCCAACCTGGGGGTTTGGCAATGGGAGGAGGACTTCCCAGAGAATCAGACTTTGAAACCTAGTGAGATAAGATTGCAGGATTTCAACAGGACTGGTGGGAAACAGAGACTCCATTCTTGGAGGGCACACACAAAGTAGTGTGCACATCAGGACCCAGTGGAAGGAGCAGTGACCCCAGGGGAGACTGAGCCAGACCTACCTTCTAGTGTTGGAGGGTCTCTTGCAGAGGCAGGGGGTGGCTGTGGCTCACCATGGGGATGAGAACACTGGTGGCAGAGGTTCTGAGGGGTGCTCCTTGGTGTGAGGCCTCCCGGTGTCTGTCATTGGTCCCACCAAAGAGCCCAGGTAGGCGCCAGTGTTGGGTTGCCTCAGGCCAAACAACCAACAGGGAGGGAACCCAGCCCCACCCATCAGCAGTCAAGCGGATTAAAATTTTACTGAGCTCTGCCCACCAGAGCAACAGTCAGCTCTACCCACCACCAGTCCCTCCCAACAGGAAACTTACACAAGCCCTTAAATAGCCTCATCCACCAGAGGGCAGACAGCAGAAGCAAGAAGAACTACAATCCTGCAGCCTGTGGAACAAAAACCACATTCACAGAAAGACAGACAAGATGAAAAGGCAGAGGGCTACGTACCAGATGAAGGATCAAGATAAAACCCCAGAAAAACAACTAAATGAAGTGGAGATAGGCAACCTTCCAGAAAAAGAATTCAGAATAATGATAGTGAAGATGATCCAGGACCTAGGAAAAAGAATGGAGGCAAAGATCGAGAAGATGCAAGAAATGTTTAACAAAGACCTAGAAGAATTAAAGAACAAACAAACAGAGATGAACAATACAATAACTGAAATGAAAAATACACTAGAAGGAATCAATAGCAGAATTACTGAGGCAGAAGAATGGATAAGTGACCTGGAAGACAGAATGGTGGAATTCACTGCTGTAGAACAAAATAAAGAAAAAAGAATGAAAAGAAATGAAGACAGTCTAAGAGACCCCTGGGACAACATTAAATGCAACAACATTCGCATTATAAGGGTCCCAGAAGGAGAAGAGAGAGAGAAAGGACCAGAGAAAATATTTGAAGAGATTATAGTCGAAAACTTCCCTAACATGGGAAAGGAAATAGTCACCCAAGTCCAGGAAGCGCAGTGAGTCCCATACAGGATAAACCCAATGAGAAACACGCTGAGACACATATTAATCAAATTGGCAAAAATTAAAGGCAAAGAAAAATTATTGAAAGCAGCAAGGGAAAAACGACAAATAACATACAATGGAACTCCCATAAGGTTAACAGCTGGTTTCTCAGCAGAAACTCTACAAGCCAGAAGGGATTGGCATGATATACTTAAAGTGATGAAAGGAAAGAAACTACAACCAAGATTGCTCTACCCAGCAAGGATCTCATTCAGATTCGATGGAGAAATCAAAAGCTTTACAGACAAGCAAAAGCTAAGAGAATTCAGCACCATCAAACCAGCTCTACAACAAATGCTAAAGGAACTTCTCTAAGTGAGAAACACAAGAGAAGAAAAGGACCTACAAAAACAAACCCAAAACAATTAAGAAAATGGTCATAGGAACATACATATCGATAATTACCTTAAACGTGAATGGATTAAATATTCCAACCAAAAGACACAGGCTCACTGAATGGATACAAAAACAAGACCCATATATATGCTGTCTACAAAAGACCCACTTCAGACCTAGGGACACATACAGACTGAAAGTGAGGGGATGGAGAAAGGTATTCCATGCAAATGGAAATCAAAAGAAAGCTGGAATAGCAATACTCATATCAGGTAAAATAGACTTTAAAATAAAGAATGTGACAAGAGACAAAGAAGAACACTACATAATAATCAAGGGATCAATCCAAGAAGAAGATAAAACAATTATAAATATATATGCACCCAACATAGGAGCACCTCAATACATAAGGCAACTGCTAACTCCTTCAGTCTTCAAGGGTTTACCTTCTATCCAGTTTCTCAGGGAATAAATCTCACTTTCTTCCTCACACATTGTTTACCATGGTTTGGTGTTTTATATTCCCCTCAAGTCTTTCATAAATCCTTTTTCCCTACTCGTAGCAGAAAACAAAAAGTAAAGGGGGGGAAGAAGGAAGGAAAAAAAAGAAAGATTTAAACCTTAAATTTGTACAATGTTATATGTCAAATATATTCAACTAAAAATAAAATAATAATAAAGGAATAAAAAGCATCATCAGAAAATTACTTATACCCACTTCTAACCCTGAGATGGTCTACTTTATACCTGTCTTCAAAAAACTCATCCTCCTTCCCAATAACACTATAATTTTCAGAGAATGTTTTATACCCTTGCAGTAGCAGAATTCTAGAAATTTTTATAACCTGATCCAACTTTCTGGCACAAGACATTTACTTTATTACTTTGTTGAATATTGAAAATGGATATTCAGACAGAATATATATATTTTCACACAGAGTTATATAATTACAGTAAAAGCTTCTCAAAACAGAGTCCTGAAAGAAAACCTTGTCTATTTGTCCTATAGCATCTTGGTGTCACCAGTAAGTCCTGGGAAGAACATGTAGTCTGCAAGGACAGAGCAGAGGAGTAGCCATTTCAAGAGCTGGGTCAAGCTGAACACATTACTTCTTACATTATAATCATTGAATCAAGGAGAAAATTTAATAAAAGGATAACTAAGAAATAGAGCCAAATTTGGAAGTCAGGAGAAAACAAATTATGAATCAAACTGTGGGACAAGGTGAAGGCATGCATAGATGAAAGAGAAAAAATCAATAACAAAGGAAACTAAAAGGAAGCAGTGAAATGAGCATACATGCATATATTTCCTAGCTCTACCCATCAAGAGGGCATAGAAGTAATGATACCCAGTATCAATGAGCACAACAAGCTCCCAGATCTCGGTTTCTAATACCATTCTCCAGTGAAAGAAAGCAGGGCTCCTTAGAGAAATGAATGATTCTAGGACTGGGACAGAATTTACAAAATGAGAATGGAGTATCCTGTAAAGCCAAAAGTAAAGAAGTGCTTAAGAAACGAAAGGACGGGAGCATAGTGAAGGGACAGAGAAGCCAACTGAAAGAGCTCCCAACTGTTAAAGTTGGAACAGTTTAAAGAACAAAGTAATATAGTACTGGCTTATAACCCAAAACAAAATAAATATCCATGGGTTCATGTTAACATTAAAAAAATGATTGAGTAAATAAATAAATGGACAAGAGACAAATTCTTCTCCCACACAGAAGAATTCCAAGTCATTTATGTAGGTACTCCTCCACTCAAAAAAGTAAAGTTTAACACCCAACTTGTGTGACCTGTGCTTAGTGGCATACTTCCAAATAGAGTGTAAGAAGGGGGAGAAAACATAACTTTACTGGCAAACACTACCTCAGCCAGGTGATCAAGTTAATATCCACAGTGATAAATCATGTTGATAGTATTTACCTTTGATATTATGTGACAAGAATGGCACTTTAACTCTGAGGTCTTCCTCCCCAAAATCTATTACCCCAGTCTAACCATGAGAAAAATATCAGAAAACCCCAAATTGAGGCACATTTTGCAGAATACCTGACCAGCACTCCTCAAAACTGCCAAGGTCATCAAAACTAAGGAAAGCCTGAGAAACTATCAAAGGAGGGGGCCAAAAAGACATGATGACTAAATAGAATGTGGTACCTTGAATGGTATCCTAGAACAGAAAACGTATGTTAAGGAAAAATTAGTGGAGGCCAGGGGGCTTCCCTGGTGGTGCAGTGGTTGAGGGTCCGCCTGCCGATGCAGGGGACACGGGTTTGTGCCCCAGTCCGGGAAGATCCCACATGCTGCGGAGTGGCTGGGCCCGTGAGCCATGGCCGCTGAGCCTGCGCATCTGGAGCCTGTGCTCTGCAATGGGAGAGGCCACAAAAAAATTAGTGGAGGCCAAATAAACTGTGAACATTAGTTAATACTAACATACCAATCTGGTTCCTTAGTTGTGATAAATGTACCATAGTAATGTAAGATGTTAATAGTAGGGAAAACTGGGTGATAGGGTAGATGAGAACTCCCTATGCTATCTGTGCAACTTGTTTGTCAATCAAAAGTTATTCTAAAATAAAAAGTTTCTTTTTTTTTCAAAAGCAATAAATAAAAGGAAGTAGTAAGAAGCAAGGTACAGGCACAGGATTATACACTTAAGCCCAGCATCTAAGTGTTGAAAACCGAGCATCCTTCAGACATTCCTTTTCTGTCAGTCTTGGTGCGTCTCAGTGGGCCTAGAAAAGATGCATGAAGTAGTTAAAGTAGCCTGGACCCATGGCGACTTTTAAAAACACATATTGGTTGATCATACTGCAAAATCAACCACAGTGCAGAGATACCTGTTATATTTTTGACTTCCCATATCATTTCCTTTGTCAAGGAGTCCTACCTTCCACAGGAGCTTGCAGATGACCTAAGCATACGACCAGTCGCAATGCCCTATCACCCTGGGCACAGTGGTTGTGTAACAGAGAAGAACAAACCTGACATACTGGATGTGTTCCTTTAGCTCTAACCTTTGTGTTCTGTTGCCTGTGCTTAGTCATGCTGGCTCTGCACCTCCGTAAAAGAATGTGGCCTATAGCCTGAAATATACATAATAGCCCTTTCTCAAGGCTCTAACTCCCAGGCTTGACCTTTAAAAGTATAATACGTTTTGGGCTTCCCTGGTGGTGCAGTGGTTGAGAGTCCACCTGCCAATGCAGAAGTACACGGGTTCGTGCCCCAGTCCGGGAAGATCCCACATGCCGCGGCGCAGCTGGACCCGTGAGCCATGGCCACTGAGTCTGTGCATCCGGAGCACACTCTGCAACGGGAGAGGCCACAGCAGTAAGAGGCCCACGTACCGCAAAAAAAAAAAAAAAAAAGTAAAATACTTTTCATTCAGATAGAGATAAAAAGAATAACATTTGTCTTGTTGGAGGTTTGCAGGAACATTGTGACCAGACCTAGTGGGACAACTACAAGAACAAAGGATTATCACATCCCCTCCAGGCTCTGGCTGGCACCAAGAAGTTTGTAACAGCCAGCCACAGTCCCTCTCCTTTTAGTATAAAAGAAGCCTGAATGCTAACTTGGGTAAGATGGTTCTTCGGGACACTAGTGCATGATCTTCTCCGTCTGCTGTCTTTCCTAATAAAGTCGTTATTCCTTGCCCTAACACCTCATCTCTTGATTTATTGGCCTGTCATGTGGTGAGCAGTAAGAGCTCAGACTCGGTAAAATTGGGTCCAGGAGTGAATGTGGAACCCAAAGAGCCAAGCATAGTCATTTTTGGTGGATTGGTGTAAGTACTCAGTATCCTTCTGAAACGGTGAGCTGTATTAAGCTATGTAAACCTAGACGTATGAGGACCATCTTTTCCAACGGAGAGAGCTTGCTAGATAAAACACCCCAGAGGAAAAAAGAAATAGACATGGGAAGAGAGAAATTTCTAATGACATCATCTGAGACCTGAATCCAATATGCACATCGTTAACACCACTTTTTGGAATCTCAGTTATTTGAAGTGGTACATTCCTGGTTTTCCTTAAGTGACTTTGAGTTGTGTTTCTGTTACAATAAAAAATCCTGATTAACAAAAGCAGTCCAAGACTGAATAGATGAATACTCAACTGTCCTATCATTTGTTTATCAATTTTAGTTATTTGTATATTGGAATACTCAACATTAAAGAGTACATGCTATTTGCCAAGGCTGTGCTAGGTCCTGGAAATAAGTATCAATCTCTTCCTCAAGAGCATACAGTCTGCAGGAGAGACAGACAGGCAGTGTGATAGACACTGATATATGCATTACTGCATGCAATCAACCTTGAAAGATGGGCACTCGATGCAGAGTAGGGTGACATCCTGAGGAAAAGATGTCTGAAATGGGTTTAGAAGGATTTAAAGGAGTAAACAAGCTGAGTTAAGGGTGGAGGGAAAGTGTCAGGATGGTAAGAGGCAGCTACTGCTTGATAGGGCATTCTATGTGGCACAGAGGTGTCAGAAGCCTGACTGCCTTGAGGATCTGCAAGTAGTTCAGCATGACTGATTTGTGGGTAGAAGGAAGGAAGTGGCAAGAGGTGAGGCAGCTCCTGGATTTGAACTGTAGCCTAAAGACAATCAAGGGCTACAGATAATTGTTATGTTCTGACAATTATGTCTATCAATGTGGATAAATGATACACATTTTTAATGTTTGACCTCTCTCTCTCTCTCTCTCTCTCTCTCTCTCTCTCTCTCTCACACACACACACACACACACACACACACACACACACACATACACACACACGTCTATACCTGCAGCTCAGTCAGGCATATACCCTTTTCCAAGTCCAGTCACAACTAGCTCTCAGCTCAAAATTCAAGCTGATTGCCCAGGACTCAGCAAAGCATCAAGGCAAACATGGTTCCAGTTTTAGCAGATAAATTATTAATGGGTAACTTGGAGGTGATATTCCTTTTTGCACATTTGATCAGCACAGATCAGTTCTTGGATCAGCACACACTTCAAATTCCCAATAACAATTTTTGTAAAAGTTTTCCTTGGACTGAATAAGATCTGTATCCATCACTGTCTTTTCTCCTTTGGAAAATGTTCTCTAGCTTAGCAAAGGCTCACTTACTACATAAGAGCACTGAGAATATGTTACTACTGGTTCATGAAATTCAATGAGAATTTACTAACAAGAATTGTGGTGTCAGAGGATCAATTTTAAAAATATAGATCTGGTTCAATCAAACAAATACCCGTTAAGTTCCCACCCTGCGAAAGCCACTATTCTGGAGGCTCTGGGGAGTGCAATCTGAATGCCCCACGCAAAAACAAATTTTCTCAATCATGCTATGAAGGGTTCTTTACATATCAAAGTTGGCAGGAAAGAGAGAACTAAAATTGTTTCAAACTGTTTTTGGCAGTAAGCTTCTGTCTGTGTTAATTACACTCTATGTTTGATGCTCATCATTCAGTCAACAGTCAACGCATTGTAGACTTTCTGTGATTGACTAAATACCAAATTACTGTGTGAAGCTTTTTGGATTTCTGAGTATATCAAATTTATAGCATTCCCAGACTTGATGATCTAATAGCTGGGGGTGTTTCCAGCCCTAACTCCTTTGAGAAATAACTAATCATTGAAAATCTTGGGTACAAATACAGACACATACGTTAGGAAGGACTTAAAAGCTTAGAACCATTTAGAAATACAGATTTTTTTAAGGAAGCTCTTTTAACTTTAAATTTGAAAGGATAGATGACTTCGGAAGAAAAAATATTGCACAATATGTTAGTATTGTCTACTTACACGTTATTACATAATGCATAAACATCATCAAAAAACAACAGAATTTGGGTGTGTATGCATATATGTGCTTGTATGTTGTGCATTTGGTATGAGGGTGAGGGAGAGAGCTATTAAGAATAATTTAAGGTAAAGATCACAATGAACAGAAATCAAAGAAAAAACACAAGCTTTGTATAGGTTAGTTTTAAGTTTAGTATTCAGTTCTCAAAGTATATGTTATAATAGGTAGAGAGCAGTTAGTACCCCACAGACTGCTTACATTCAGAGGAGTGCTGGAGCCAGCTTGGACCAGCCTGCAAGAGCCAATTTTGCGCAGCTTTTCTCACCTCCACATTCAGCAACTTACTACGGATAACTTGAAATTGGCTATCGCGTGAACAGTTACACCACAGAAACTGGTAAATCCTATAAATCAGAGCTTATTTTTTTCCCAGGAGAGCTGATTGATAACCATTTACCAGGACATAACTCTGTGTGTGTGTATCCGTGTGTGTGTGTATACAAATGTGCACACACACACACAGATACAAAATATATGTTAGGGAATAGAAGGCTACACAGAGCTATAATGTAAGGATTGTTTTATTTTTTTACCCTCACATTGAACATTGAACAGCTTTTCTTCTTACTGGTTATAGATATATAGGTAGATGGTAAATAGATGATAGATAATTAGGGGAAAATGACTCAATAATGAAATCATTACTATAACAAAAAATAATAAAATTGGAATAAACCTGGTAGCTAATAGATGTAGAAAAATTGTAATGGCTTTACTAAAACAAAAATTTCTTAAGCATTTTATAAATTTGTTTGAGTTAGGAAGATAATTTAGTCTACATCTAATGTAACTACCCAGTTCACTTATAAGGAGACTGAGGCACAGAACATTTAAGTGACTAAACTATAATTATAAAACTAGGCAAGTGGCCAAGCCAGAGCAAGACTCAGATTTTCTCACTCAGGTTTCTAACGGGTCCATTAGATCTACTGGGTTCCTTTTCATGGTATCTTAGGCTGAAATTGCCAAAACAAGCTTCAATTTTTCCGGCAAATGTTTTTCATTATTAAAAGAAAATACTAGTTGCTATCAGCCCTTTTAAGAGAGTAGAAATATATTACAGCTGTTTCTTTAAAGCAGACCTCCCACAGATCTTCCCAAGGCTTGACTAAAGTCACCAGTATCTTCTAGATGGAAAGATTACAGCACAAGATTTGAGAGGTTAGGATGATCTAAGTATTTTCTTTCATAAAATTTCTCTTGAATTGATCATGTTTGCAGTTTTCCCCCACTATTTAAGTCAAAATTAAACAGACATGGTTTTCCTCTTCTCAGAGTATGAAGCTCATTTTAGACCTTAAGGAGCAAGCTGCCCAGCACTATTGTAAGATATCGAATTGTTAAGCTACTAATGAAAATATCTGCCAGATTTACAACTAATATATGAATTGCTCTTTGTTCCCTAAAATACCCTGTTCAAAGGGAATGCTTACACATGGACAGTTTACATTTCATAAACTATTAGACTGCTAGAAACTTCGTTCCTAGGAACGGAAGGAAGCCAATTCCCATCTCCCTCCCACTTGAAGATTCCTCTTATCAGGCATTGCTAATGGCATTCACTCTATCTTTTCCATTGACAAAAACATCCATTCATCTGCTGAAAATAAATTGAGGCAATAGTGTGAAAAGAATAGGTTTTAGAGCCAGACACTCAGGTTCAAATCCCAATTCAGCTACTTCCTAACTGTGTAACTTTGAAACAGTTACTTAACCTCTCTGAGCCTCAATTTCCTTGTCTGTAAATGCCTAGGATGGTAGTGCATAGAATTAATTTCATTTGTTAAGATTAAAGACAGAACATTTCTAAAGAATTTGATAGAATATATAGTGCATAGTAGATACTCAACAAAACTTAGTTCCTTCTTGTCCTTCCCACCCTCTCCACTGGCTAGTTGTTGGAGATACAGAAATTAATCATGATCCCTGCACTATAGGTATTTATAATACAGGAGGAGAAAAGATTTCTAAATGACTCATTTCCACACAGTATAATTTGGTGAATCAATTGGAATCTCATCAGGAAATAGATGGTATCTCAAATTGGATAATTTGAAGAGGGTCTAATAAGGGGACTATTTCCAAAGTATGGGTATAGTGAGGAAAACCACAGGAGATAGTGCAGTGTCCCAGGGCTGAAAACTGTGGGACACAGCCCCTATTCTGGGCCTGACGGACTAGAGGAGGAGCAGATACAACTTCCTGGAAGGAAAGAATGCAACAGCGGGGTGTGGGTGCTTGCTCAAGCCAGTTCCAGAGAACTGACAGTGTACATTTCTTTCCAGCTCCACATTGCGTAAGGTACATTGTTTGCTTGAAATCGGCCGTGGTGGGACTATTTACACCACAGAAGTGGGCAAACACTACAAGTCAGGGCTTCCTCAACCCCCAGGCTGGTTGTTAACCATTTACCAGAATATCAACCTTTGCTGTGGGAAGCAACCAGCCCAGAGTAAATCCACAGAAAGGAAACTAGGGGAATAAAGCGCCCACATTTATTCTCCTTTTTCCCTCTCTTCTCCTGATAATGTCCAAACCTGATCAGAAGCCGGAGATCAAGAAATGGTATCCATTCAGCCTGACTGCTCAGGCAACTAGCAGGGTGGAGAGGATGGAAAGAGTAGATGTGAAGCTGAAAACAGAAACATACAGGACATATAATGGAAGAAAGGATACAGATCTATGGAAGTACCAAGGAAGAAATAATATTTCCTGGGGAAGTCAGGGAAGATAGAGAGGAGATGGGTCTTGAAGGCTGAGTACGAGTTTACCTAATGTAGAAGAAGACAAAAGAAGACAAAGGACATTACAGACGGGAAAACTGTGACGGGAAAAAAATTCTAGGTGCCTAATCCTGCTGAAGAGCTGATAAATATTTTAAAAAAAAAAAACCTCTTTATTACGGTATAATTTTAGATTTACAAAAAAGTTGCAAAGAGAGTACAGAGAATTCCCACATACCCTTGATCCAGCTTCCCCTGATGTTAACATCTTACATAACCATTGACCTTCAGTGATGGGTTTGTGTGTACACATGCAGGCAGATAGAGACATGTGCACACACACACACAGAGCATGAGAGAGGCAAGAGCTGATGTATTCAAAGACTAGTAGGGTGCAACAGAGTGTTTGGGGTGGAGGCCTGGGAATTATGGAGGATAAGGATGGAAAAATATTCTGAAGTCACATTGAAAAGTATCCACTTTTTTGCATCTCAGGGCCACTATCCCCATTGAGGCCTCCAGCATCTCTCACCTGAATGCATCTCTCACCACAGTCCCTTCCAATCTACTCTACATTACAGCCAAGCTGATACTCCTAAAAGACAAATCTCATCCTGTCCCTCCTCTACCTAAGAGCAATGAGTAGCTTCTTATTGCCCTCAAAATAGAGTCCAACTCCCATGCACAGCTTTAATGCTTTCCTTGTCCTCTGCAACCTCTCCTGCCCCTCCTGCAGCTTTCCTCCCCATTCTTTTGTCCCCTCGATCTCCAGAAGCAGAAAATGGTTTTTCAGTTTCTCTCACTTTTCCTCCCCTTCACCTGGCCAACTTCATCTTCATTCTCAGATCTCAGCCCTGACGTTACTCCCACCTCAGCCATCCCTGACCTCCCCCCAGATCTGTTTCCTCCCATGATGCTCCAGGCATAGTCCTGCCCTAGTTCGTATCATCCTGAACTGCAGTTGCCAGCCCCCCTTGTCTGTCTCCCTCTCTAAACTCTAGAATCCTTGAAAACTTTATATCTCCAATAACTAGCACAGAGTCCAGCATATAAAGGGCACTCAAAAAATCTTGATTGGATAAATCTCTAATGGTGAAATATCAGGCACAGAGACAGGCATCCAGTGAGATGTTTTTGCTGAAATATTCTCGTAGTTAACTATGAAGGAGACTTCCTGTTCTGCCTCTATTGATTCAGCTTGGACTGGCTAAATCCATAGAATAGGTTGGCTGTTGACCTTACTTGCTGTATAACAGGCACAAACAGTGTAAGTTACCAGTAGTGACACATAGAATAATGTTAAAATGAGATTTATTGAGAAAAACATACAAGCAGAACAGCAACAGAGCGCCTATAGTTCCTCGAGCTCCCAGAGAGTTCAGTCAGCCCAATACAGTGGAGGCACCGTGGAAAACGCTCCAGAAAGGAATCTGCACCCCAGTGTTGCCAGAAAGCAGATGCCAGAAGCTGGGAGGAGAGCAGAGAACACGCATGGACTAGCTAACAAGGGAACTTCTAGGCTAGGGGTCAGGGCAAGTACATCTGGTGACCTTGTCCCCTTCTGATGAGTGAGCTCCCTGCCAAGCCACCTAATGGAAGCAGGAGACAGCCACCAGGTAATCAACTGACAGAATGTGTTTTTCGTCTCCTGTGACACTCCAATATGCTGAAATTTCAGAAAGAAGCATAATTCAAGGGCACAAAATTGTCTCAGCCACTCACCTTTTGGAGTTGCTTCAACCCATCCTCAAACATGGAACCCCCTTTCCCAGCACAAACCAGGGATCAAAACACTTAGAGTGTCCTCCTCATGCATATAGCCACACTCTCAAGTGGTGTGAATTGAAGGACACAGTTCCAGTTATATATTGCTGCATGACAAATTGTCCCAAAGCTTAGTGGCTAAAACAGCAATAATCATTTTATTATCTCTGGTCATCATCCGGGAGGGCCTTCGCTGGCTGATTCTGGCTCCAAGTCACTCATGCAGTTACAGTCATATGACGGCTGGGACTGGAACAGCTGGTGGTTGGCCAGGCACCTCTGTCCTCAGTAGTATCCAGGCTTCTCTGTGTGGTCTCTCCCCTTGAGCTACTTTGCACTTCCTCATAGCACAATGGCCTCAAGTCATTTTGATTACTTACACAGAAGCTTAGAGCTACAAAGCAATTATTCCAATGATCAATAGAAGCTGCATCACCTTTTATGACCTAGCATTGGAAGTCCCATAATGTCATAGTGACCAAGGTCATGAGCCCACCCAGATTCAAGAGAAGGGAACATAGACCCTACCTCTCAGTGTCACATTGCAAGATCATGCGAGGGGGGAGAGATTTTGTTGCAGTCATCTTTGGAACATACAGTCTGCTGAAGGCACCAAGAAGGTGTTGGTCCAAAGATAGCCCTCCCCCAAACCTGCTATGGTACTCAACTTCCACCATTAATTTTCTATCAGTTACTATTCTTACGTAGGTAAGGTCCCATGGGAAAGGGGTACAGAATATGGGCTCAAAGTGGCAGCAAGAGGCCAGAAAGAGAGGAAAAGATTTTGATTCCTTGAGCAACACAGTAAGATTTTTATTTTAGAACTATCTAGTTGTGTTGTGGAAAGTGAATTGGAGAAAACAAAACTAAGGTAGGAAAATCACGTGGGATGTTGTTTGTCATCTTTGCCTCCAATCTCTGTGTGTGCTTTAGTTCTCTTGTTTTTAAAATGAGAAAAACAGTAGCACTTACTGCAAGGAGAAATTGTGAGATTAAATATAAGTTAATATTATATAACTAGGGTGGGCTTCCCTGGTGGCGCAGTGGTTGAGAGTCCGCCTGCTGATGCAGGAGACACGGGTTCGTGCCCCGGTCCGGGAAGATCCCACATGCCGCGGAGCGGCTGGGCCCGTGAGCCATGGCCACTGAGCCTGTGCGTCCGGAGCCTGTGCTCCGCAACGGGGGAGGCCACAACAGTGAGAGGCCCGCGTACCGCAAAAAAAAGAAAAAAAAAAAAAGAATGACAAGTATGTTTTGACTTTGAGCAAACAGTTGGGTGATAATGGATAAGAAACAGGGAGGGAGACAGCTCTCCTATCCCCAGTCACAGGCCTAAACATTCCTCGGGCTTCCTTTCAAAATGCTCTCCTTAGTTGTTAAAGCTTCAAGTACCTTACAAGTTTCTCAACTGCTCTAAGCTTCATTCCTTCATCTGTGAAAAGGAGATAACAATAAAGTGTAAATGTGCACTTCATGTGAATTTAACTCTATGATCTCAGCAAAAGAGACAGAATAAGAGTAAGCATGAGCCCAAGAGGAAAAATAAATTATGTAACCGTAATTTAAACTATTCCACTCAATGAGCATAGCTCTAAAATGAACGTGCTGAGGAAGGGAAGAATCTGCTATTACCCCATTCTGTTCGTTCCCACTTCTCTTCTACGTTGTTTGATTATAAAAGTTAAATGTACACCTTCATATGATATGACCCCAAATAAAATCCAGTACAACCAGGACCCATCTTTAGCTACTTGATCAAAACTCGTTCAAAGCAAGGAATCATAACAAAATAAAACATACAAAACTTTATTCATTTATTTTAACTTAAAACAGACAAATATAAATTTTTCATCCTATCTTTTGATATAGAGCCAAGGTTTAAGAAAAATTTTTAATTTATTTTTTCTTAATATGGGTCCACTGATTGGAGTTCCATACCATATTCCTTGAGTAAAGTTTAACACTTTCCTGTTTACGGTAACAATACAAGTTTAGAGTCAAAAATAACAAGGTCGTGACCTAGGAAATGAATGAGGTGGTATCATAGCTCAGATTTATGTGAGTTTAAAAGACATTGTCTGATCCAGTTACGGTCTATGATCTGTCTCTCTGGGATGACATTGCACATTTATTAAAGTGTGCTGCATGCCTGCAAAACCCTCGTGCTGGTTCCAGTCCTGACTGATCTCTCCCTTGGTTCAAACACTCTGGATTAAATTAATACGGCTCGATACCATATTGCCATATACTCCTCCTCTACTTTCTCCCCTCTGGGTTTTAATCATAACGCAGATATACAAATAAGCAACTAAACCACCTGAAGTGCTTCTCCAAAAATGTGTCAGAATAATATGATTCCTTTTCAAATTATCAAACTAACAGAAAACTCAGGAGGCATCACTGAGGACACCAAACAGAGTGTCTTCTTGCCCGCAGCAAAGAGTCAGAGGAACTCCCCACACTAACCTTTCCCTTTCCACAAACTTCTCCAGTATGCCCCCTCTCAATCCCTCATCCTGAACCTCTCTCTTTCAGAGCTAACTCTCTGTTTTACATTCTGGTGCTAAGTACAAGATGGAAGGTTGTAGATTATCCAAAATCTCATGCACAAGTTGTCCTGGGAGTGTCGTTGCTGTCCTGGTTTACTTGCTGCCTGCTGCCTCTCTTTGTGCGCCCTCACCTTGGTGTCATTGCCAGGTCATTGCCAAGCCTGGAGCCTTCCCTAGTTGCCTTCTCTGCATTCCCACGGCCACTTCCTGAGCCCAAGTCCCATCATTCTAAGAAACAGCTTCCTCAATGGGCTCCCAGCTGCCCACTCTTTTCCCACACTGTCACACAAGTTGAGTTTCTCTCTCATCTTGTCAGTCCCTTTCTCCAAAATCTTCAGTGATTCTGTGGCTTGGGTTAAAGTCCCGGTTTTCCAACAAGACACACCAAGCCTTTCTCAATCTGTCCAGCCACACCTGCAGCCCCTTCACCTCCCCAGTGCTCTTTATCTGAGCCTAAATGATGCACCAGTTTCTCCCAGTCCTTGTTCCAGATCGTTCTTTCTGGAACACCCTTCTCTCCAATCCCATGATGAAATCCTGCTCATCCATCCAGACCCAGGTTAAATGGCACCTTTTCTGGATTCATTCAATCACTCGTGCATTCATTCAGTAAGCCCCAGTCACATTCCAGGCCCTGGTGTCACAGTCGTCAGCGGAACTGGCACTCAGATCTCACAACGCAGTGAGAGACGCAGACATCAGGCAGTAATCACACAAAGAGTGTAAGATTGAAACTATGGCAAGTCTGAAAAAAAAAAAGAAGTGCTTCTGGCAGAGCAAACACAACTTGCTAAGGCCCTCTGGTGGAGGAGTGCCCCGCAAATAGGAGAGAGCAAGGAAAAGCCAGACTGGGAGAAGAGAGCAAGACGGTGAGGGGCCATGAGTGAGCTTGTGGAGGCCCGACCACGTGAGGCCTTGAAATCCATAAAAACAAAAAAACTTTTTAAAAATTTTGAGACCGGGGGCTTCCCTGGTGGTGCAGTGGTTGAGAGTCCGCCTACCGATGCAGGGGACACGGGTTCGTGCCCCGGTCCGGGAAGATTCCACATGCCGCGGAGCGGCTGGGCCCGTGAGCCATGGCTGCTGAGCCCGCACGTCCGGAGCCTGTGCTCTGCAACGGGAGAGGCCACAACAGTAACAAGCCCGTGTACCGCAAAAAAAGAAAGAAAAACAAATTTTTTTTGAGACCGATGGGAAGACACTGCAGAGTTTTCAGTGGAAGTATGACTGGATCAGTTTTGCTTTCTGAAGAGATCTTTGTCTGCCAACTGGAGAATGGATGCAGAGGGGCTGGGTGAAGAGCCACTGAAGAGGGAATTAAGTGTAATTCCTTTACCATACACCAGTAAGTGCACGGACAAGAGGCCCAGTCTTATGCGGTGCAGTATAGAAAACAATCTTGCATTCCTTACTTGCCACGGGTAATCTGCAAGGTAGATAGGCCACATACCGTAAAGGTGAAATCTTCTTGCTCTCCATCTGCTCCTGAGGACCAGACCTCCACATCAGCATTCCTGTGCACATCCACCCCACCTCCAGCATCCTTTGGCCTAATATTAGAAAAAGACTGTCCTCTTGCTTCCAGATACTCTAAAACAAAGAAATATTATCCCATATTTCTCTATACTTGATCATTATATTTGTTTTGATATAGCCATGAATATTTTCTTCTAAGAACAAAATGTTCATTCCTTCTTGTATATGGTTCTTGAGATGACATCATAGTTAATACTCCTAAATATTTGTATGTTTGGCATTTTAATATTATCATTTTTCTTTTTACTTGAGAATTAGAAGTAGAACCAACTAACATACTTTGGTTATGTTAGTTGCCAAAATACACACATAAGTATACACACCCACACACATATATAGCAGGAAGAAATGTAAAGTATTTGTGGCACACTAATAATCTGAGGTATCAAGCAGCATGTAGTATTCATACCCCCTGCAACACCGGCATTCAGACCAGGAGACACTGAGTCACCATTTGCCATGGGGAAGTAGTTGTTCCCATCATCAACCCACATGAACCAAAAGGAAGGAACGAAAAGTTGCTTTTTTATTCTAAATCTGAAAACACATATAGTTGACATATATGGGAAGTAGTAAAAAGAAATGCCCAAGTTTTGTCTTTGAGATAAAAGACCTCAGGTGTAAGAAAGGGGATACTGGTACACATTTGCAAAGCAGGGGAGCTGGTCTTCACCCGACCTCTCCACCCACAGCACCAATGCCTACTCCCCTCTGCCATTCCAAAAGGGCTTGAGCCTGTGGAAAGAGGAGAGATGGAGGAGTCCAAATAAGATTAAAAGTGAAAAGAATGAGCAGTGGGGAATTTTTTATTCTTTTCCACCTCTGACCAAACTAGGGGCTTGAGGGGTACCAGGGCATTCTCCTATGATGTTTGGAATGCCTGGGGAAAAAAAGACTGCTGATACATTTTCCAGGTACAGTTGGAGAATACTGTCTTTGCAAACCTATCCAGCCCCATGAGACTTGAAGGAAACAAGAGTGTGCTGGCCTGTGCACAGAGACACGAGAGGGGGGCCCCCCACCAGCCTCAGCAATGAGCAATTCTAGGAGCCCATCTGGGGAAGAACATTCAACAGGAGGGGGAAGAGAATGAAGCTGCCTGTGGAGTGGGAAGGAGGACGGTTGCTGCCGTGTGATTCCTCCAGGTGTCGGTCAGAGTAGGATAATAGACTAAAGGAATATTAGCAGAACAGAAAATGCATGGTGTCTTCCCAGTCTTCAACATCACAAGAGTGACTTATCCTTCCCTCAGTGTCATTTAGAAGTTATATCGGGAGAAATGGAGAGGAAGAAATTTTGCACAGAGAAAACAATCTTGATCCAGTTGAACACTGGACTAATGAAACCATGAACTGGCCTATGTCCCTATTGTAGAACTTGACCAAGAAATTCGTGTATCGGAGAGGTTTTATTGGAAAACAAGCTGAAGACTCAGAGGCAGAAATTAAAGTCAGTTTAGAAATAAAGTTACTCTTTGGAACAAAACTATATGACCGTAGAGTCAATACCAATTACATATATATATCACACAGCACAGAATAATATAGTAATTTCCTAGACACCAATTTTGGCCTGACTGCTTTGCAAGTGAGTGAATGAGATACGAGCATGATGAAAAGGAATGTTTAAAAGGATTCTTTGATCGAGAATATAAACACTGTCTAATGGTGGCGTTTGGTTTGCCAAGAAAAGCCAGAAGGCACGAGACTGAACCAGGTAATTCAAGAGCTTGAAGTGTCAGCCCGCTAAGGAGCAACCCCTCCTATGCAACAGCAACTCAAGTCAGGGGAATTAAAAGTGGATTTTCCATTCTAAATCTGCAAACAAATACAGATGATTTATGGGTATAAGACCTCTCCCTCTCAGCTGAGTCCTGGCCCCTCCGTAAGATCCACTTTGCTTGTTGGCAGAAGTACTACTTGAGAGAATTAGAGTAACCTAATCTGGCTGCAGCCAAAGCGGGCAACTTGGCTTCCAAATCCATTGGGGCCAAACCAGGATTTCTTTCCTTCTAGATTTTGAAGATGATAATATGTATGTTAACGATATTTAAACTATTCTTTTCAAAGCTCACAAGAGAAAACTGCAAACCTGTGCCCACTCCCCCGCCCCCGCATGAGCAAAACAGAGAAAGAAACCAAAATCAAAGACCCTTTTGCTAAAATCTGTGAAAGTCAGGCTTTGGTTAGTTATTTTTCCTGCCAAAAGCAAATAACTGTCCCCTCCCACCTCTTTACCTCCTCCTGTTCTGGCTTCTTTCCCCTGGCAATCATCCGGGATTCACACTTTGGCATGAATGGGGTGGAAAAGGGAGGGTTTTGCATTGGGGCAGGAAGAGGGGAAGAAGGCTGCCTGGCTGGGGTCAGAATCAAAACATCCATATACTAGGGAGCGTCATCTGCGAGCCCAAGTGCTACATCTCAGGAATGGCTCCTAAGGGCAGAGCAGAAACAGCAAACAATAAAGAAGCAGATATCAGGCTGGCAGCAGGTGGAACAGGTGCAGAGAGATGGGCACCTCCAATGTCAAGGTGAAATCAGTCACTGGGATATTCTTTAAGAAAGCTAACAGGCTGCCTGAGAGGGCCCGTGCCACTCTCAAAGTGAGAAATACTCCTGAATTGTTATTATTTATCTGGAGCCCCAGGTGTGCACTGAGCTCTGTAATAAGTAGCACGTGCCAAAGCAAAGAGCAGAGCCCTTGCCCCAAAGAGTTTGCCATCTAAAGGCACATTTGGGTACAGTTAAACTCCACGAATCGGCAAAGCAGAAAATAAACACAGCACACTCAGACACCGAGGAATAGATCTTTGCTGAACGTGTCAAAGCTTTCAGAAACAGGAGGGATTTTAGGAGAGTTGTGGCTTTCATTTCAGGTTGCATTGGATTGTAAAAAAGAGAGAAAAAAGAAAAATCTGCTGTTAGAAGGATTTAAAGAGATCTAGACAGGCTAGAACAATGAGATGGCTAAATACAAAGAGATGGATTTAAATAAGATCTGCAATATAATGATCTCCATTTGGGTACAAAATAAAATGAAGCTTGGGAACTGACTACACGTTCACACAACCAACACTGAGTTGAAGTTGAACTCCCCAGACAAGCTGATCTTAAGAGGAGCTGGTAAAGGACTCTCTAGGATGAGCAAGGTGATGGTTTGTCTCAGGGAAGTCTCTGAGCAGGGCTGACTCTTATGTGACACACATATCAGGTCAGTGGGTCGTCATGTGGAGCAGTGGTCGAGAGACCAGGTTCCGGATACAAAACAACAGATTATAGGTCAGCTCTCTACCTGTCACTGACTTGGGAAAGTTAGTTTATTCCTCTGTTACAGTTCCCTCATTCGTTTAAAAAAAAAAACAGGAACGAAAGAAGGAAGGAAGGAAAGGGAGGCAGAAGGGAGGGAAGAAAGAAACAGAACAGAAAAGAACATGCTAATAACACCTAATTTTATGGGAAACTATAGGCTTAGCACAGCGTGAGGCGTAGAGTGAGGTATTATTACAGCCAAGCCTCCAGTACCCTCCCAGCCTCTCCTTCCGCCCTCCACTGAAAGTCTGCTTCTCCCCCAGCCCAGCTCCTGAACCCCGGTTCTGGTAACCTGCCTCTGTGGCCTTCAGGGTGGGAAGCAAGCCTGATGTAGCAGAGGCATACAGTCCATGAAAGGCCCTCCCCAGGTCTTCGTTGTAATTCATTTTCATCTTGGTGAAAACTCTCCCATATTTACATTTCTGCAGAAAAACAGAACCAGGACTTGTAGTTCACAATTTACATTACTGATTCCATGTGATATCATGGTTCATGATTAATTAGCTTCCTACAGTTTTAAAAATGCAGTGTGATGGGAACTTCCTCGTGCGGGAGGCCTTGTATCCAGCCCCCTGGCCCTTCCCCACATGGTCTCCTGCTTGGTCCTCGTCACTCTTCCTTCCAGGGCCTGAGCAACAGCCATCTGTTGGCAGTACCTCCCGGATGTGGCCCCGACCCGGTGCTCCATCCACCTGTCTGAACACTCCCCCTCTCTCGGGATCCCCGCTTGAGAGGAACCTGCAATCTCTGCTCTCCCTTAGGCATGGGGCTTCTCTGCAGACTAAGCCTGCAGGGGGACCCATTCTGCCAGGATTTCATGCCAGCCCAGACCTGCTGTTTGTCACCTGCTCCACCACTTCCCCAGCTGCCCATCGTTGGCTCATCAAAGCCCCCCACCCACCCAGCCTCCCTCAGCGGATACTTGTCTGATTGAAGCAGAGAGTGTGCCCCAGCAAGACATCTTATCTCCTCCCAAATCCTGGATCATACACTACTTCCAACACAATTTTACTGACGATTCACTACCACAACGGGGAGAATACTGTATCAACAGAAGACAAACTTCAACTCCATTTTCTTATGGAATGCCACATGTTGATTCCAATGTTATTAAAGTCACTGGCGTTGACTGGGGGGCATCGTAATAACATTCTCTGATGCTACTTTCTGTGTCCCCCCGTGACTGTGCCCTTTCAGCCTGAGTAGCGTCCCAGCAGCAAAGCCTATTCGTGCATTCTACACGCCATCTTCTTCCTTGTTATGGGATGACTTTTCACTTGGCCTTTTCCGGAGATCAGCCCCTCAGAATGTCATCTGGAAAAATGGAGAGTGGAAACACTGCTTTAAATTAAAAAGCAAAAAATGTAAAGAGAGAGAAAGAGACTTTTCATCAGCCTAAATTAGACCCAATTTTCCCACTCTGTCGCCATCCTCTCAGGGGCTGGCACCTTCTTCAGAAGCTGTCCCTATTTCTTCTAACTATGACAGAGGGGGGCAGGGAGAGAGAGAGAGAGAGAGAGAGCACCATCCAATGCATTGGATAGATTTGGCTGGATTGATGTCATTGCTCATTAAGGAAACAGGCAATCTGCTTTTCATTCTCATTGTAGAAAATAAATCTGCACAGAACCCAGCCAAATAATGTGTAGCAAATGATCAATGTTATCTGAGGGAGAAGATGATTGATCCTTTATTTCTTACACCCTCTCATGCATAATACATCAAATCTACGATGTCCTCAGCTTGCCTCAGGACCTAGCCGTGATGTACCGTATTACCATGCACGACACTCACTCTGAATTTCTAGTGACAGTCTCCATATCCCTGAGTTAGTGGCAGCCAGGAATGCTTCAGAATTCAAGAGTCTCTGATAGTGGTATGATGGATTTTCAAATCCCTTCCAGGCCTTCTTACAAACACACGCATGACTCATGGCAAGTCTCAGAGACTTCAGGTCTCCATATCCCCTAATGCAAAACAGAATTGGAAATGTTGGCTTCTTTCAGAATATCACATAAAAGATCAGAAAAATAGGAATCTTCTGAAGCACCAAAAATGACAGAGATGGCTAACAAGGAAAATTAACCATGTTTACTTTGCACGATAACAATTAAATTTCAGAGGACCAAGGTATTTGTTTGTGATTTTGGAGAAAGCTGGCTCCTTAAATGTTGTGTTTTAAGTTGATATTATTTTGTGGCAATTTCTATACACTCAATAAATAATGATAGTGATGATGATAACAATAATGGCACTAGTATTTTTAGACACTTATTGGACAGGCTTTGAGTTAAGCACTGTATATGTGTTATCTCATGTAATAGAGTCTGAGGCTTGGAGAACTTAATTAGCTCGCCCATAGTTCATGGCTAAAAACCAATAGATTCCAGAGTCAACACTACTAATCTGTATATATGAATGTTACTGGAGTGGAATTGGGGCCAAAATGGAAAAATCAAAATGGATTATCAAAGTGTAATTGGCCATCTTCAATAACTAGGCTGGTAGAACACTTAGTAAATCTAGCAAAATGAAAAGAGCAGATGAGTTTTAGCTCTTACTATGACCCAGTCATCATACTAGATTATTTACATAAATTTCAATAATAATAATAATGTTAAAACAATAACCAATCTCTGGGATATAATATCACCCCTCTACTGGTTATTAAGCAATTGTTTCTCAGTTTCAAACCAACTGTTTCTGTCTTCTACTCTCTGTGCTGGGGCTGAGAATCTGCAGACCTCATTTCTGCTTTGCCAGCTGATCCATTAGGCTCTGCCAATAGGGAGCACCAGAGAGAGACTGCAAGGCTTCAGGAGGAAGCAGGGATTTGATGCTTCTGGTTTTATTTCCTGTTCTTGTCAGCATCATCTCAGCAACACTTCTTAGCCCTGGCAGCAGCAGCTCATTCCGGCTTGCAGCAGTAGCTTTCATTCCATTAGCAATAGCGATTCAACTGTGTACTTTTTCTACCACTCATAGAACCAGCCTCATGATGCTACCCTTCAGTGACCCCAGCCCAGCCAGCCAGCACAGCCTCCTCAGAGATCAGCATACAAGCTCTGCAGGGCCCCTTCTCCAATCCTCTGAGTTGTAAGAAGTCCAACTTATTCCTTTTGTTTCCCCAGCCAAGGGTCTTGGTAGCTGCTTCCTGCATCATCACCTCCATGATACCTAGGTATTCATTTTTAACCTTTTATTTCTCCAATCCCAGATTAACAATTCTTAATATTAAATTCTCCCTGTTAATATAACTGGTACAGTTGCTGCCTCCTGACCAGAACCCAAGTGATACAACCCTCAATTCAGAGATGAGAGTAAGTTGCTCACATTCACTACTGAGTTGATTAAAGGAGTTGAGGTGAAATCAAACCACAGGTCTATCTGTTCTCCAATTCCCCATTATGCCTCCCCAAATAAGGCAACGGTATCTATTTTTGCCTATGTTGAATAAAAGGACACACATGGAAAACGTACAACAGCATGCAAATTATAGCCAAAAAATATCTGGATGCTGTGTAAAATGATGGCATTGCATGCATTGAAATTTCTTATCAATATTTGTATTAATAATAATAATGACTGTCATGTCTGTTAAGGGGATTCCATCACACTGAAATGCCTTGTTCAGTGAGTTAGCCTGCTTCTGTGTTTAATACAATGTAAGTCCCTCTCAGGGTACAAGAAAATGCCATGCAACCCTCTACTGGTATGTCCAGTGATCACAACACCTGCATAGTTCTAACTCTGCAATGAAATTTTGGGCAGAGAACAAGAAATGAGTTGTAACCCAAGCCATCATCATTCTCAAAATTAAAAAGGCATGCAAAACTTTAAAAAGATCTTGGTAGATTTGTCACTTGTATCTAGCAGGACTCCATGATGTAATGACAGATACCCCAGAGACCCAGAGAGTATAGGATTAAAGGGCATACTGTGTGTGCCAAAATGGACAGTGACCTCAGACTCACTAGACCAGCAAGGTAATTATTACAGCTATACCTACTCTCTAAGACTTAAGATGGTTGACAAATGCAAAGACTAAGAATACTGGGAGTTCAAAATCTATACTGATCAGAAGCCAAGAAATCAGCAATGATTCCCAGACGAGAACACTCAGGCCTCACCAGGACATGATATAAAGTAAGGTAAACTATGCTTATTAAGGTAAATAGGCCTAGAAATATTTACAAGTCTTATATTACCCCAGGTCCATAGCATACATATTAAAATGAAAGTAGAAGTTCTTATGCCTCCTGAGATTGAGACACACACACACACACACACACACACGCACACAATTTCTCCTTAGAAAATTTTGTTGTTTTCCAAATCACAGGTGCATGGTACTAGTATTTTTTGTTTTTTACTATGTGTTAAAGTGTAAATGTAATGGGAGGGACTATCTTTTCTCTTTACATTTGCAAATTCACCCAAAGGCCATATTGCAGGGAGTCCATCTAAGGCACACGACAAACACACTCACATTTCTAGAAAATCCTAACAGAGCCCATGGGACATAATGAGTAATTTGACCAACGTGGTGGCCTAAACCACAGTAAAAGGTAAAGTGGTGGCCTGTAGAGAAAAATTGTCACCTTCTTCCAAAGTAATGCTTCATTCTAAATAAGGGCGCCTGGCAACACCTACCACAATGTAACACATCCAGCGGATACCTAATAAATACTGGTTGCCTCTGATAACACTGACAGAACACAAAGGCATTATAATGAATAGTGGGTGATAAAAATATATATAGGTAATGGCTTAGTAGTGGTTGTCTCTTTCAACAGCAGTTTAGAGCAATGAAGGCTGCTATTATGGTATAGAGAGATAACACTAGATGTGAAAACTGAAATTCCCTCATCTTGTGTCACCCAAGGAAAAAGGAACTAGGATGAGGGCACAGGTTTCCTTTTAGCAGCATAAAAGAAACATAAAAGAAGTCACTGATCATTTGGAAGCTGTACTCAAGAATCCACACCATCTATTAATTTGGAGACAGTCAGGAAACAACCACCCATTGCAACAGAAGGTGGTAAAAGTCAACATATAAGAGATAATTGGTGGTTAACATTATTAGTGGTCCTAAAAGTCATTGTGCACATGTGCTGCTGCATGGACTTAGGAATTCACCAAGCCCAACAGCTAAGGGCTAGAATGTAGGGAATTAAAGTTATAATGTAACCAAGCTTATTTATCTCATCTATAAAGAAGGGAAGTATCAACAGAAGAAGATGTGTAATCAAGGAAAAGGAAGGCTGCAGAAAACCATAATTCGAAAAGATACATGCACCACAATGTTCTTTGCAGCACTATTTACAATATCCAGGACATGGAAGCAACCTAAATGTCCATAGATAGAGGAATGGATAAAGACGATGTGGTATATATATATATATATATATACAATGGAATATTACTCAGCCATAAGAAACAAAATAATGCCATTTGCAGCAACATGGATGGACCTAGAGATTATCATACTGAGAGAAGTAAGTCAGACAGAGAAAGACAAATATCATATGATATCGCTCATATGTGGAATCTAAAAAAGTGGTACAAATGAACCTATTTACAAAACAGAAATAGAGTCACAGATGTAGAAAACAAACTTATGGTTACCAAGGGGGAAAGTGGGGGAGGGATAAATTGGGAGACTGTGATTGACATGTACACTACTATATATAAAATAGATAACAAATAGGAACCTACTGTATAGCACAGAGAATCTACTCAATACTCTGTAATGACCAATATGGGAAAAAGATCCAAAAAAGAGTGGATGTATGTATATGTATAACTGATTCACTTTGCTATACACCTGAAACTAACACAACATTGTAAATCAACTATACTGTAATAAAATTAACATTAAAAAAAGGAAAAGGAAGGCCAAAGAATGTGAATTTGTCAATGTTTATCCAATAGATAAACATTGTATTAAGAAACACCTGTTCTTGTTACTGAAACAACTCTACTTTAGGGTGCAGGAATAATTAACCTAGGTATAAGAGGCTGGCATAAGAAATAGGTGGTTAGGAGAACCTTCAAGATGGCGGAGGAGTAAGCTGTGGAGATCACCTTCCTCCTCACAAATACATCAAAAATACATCTACATGTGGAACAACTCCTACAGGACACCTATTGAACGCTGGCAGAAGACCTCAGACTTCCCAAAAGGCAAGAAACTCTCCCACGTACCTGGGTAGGGTAAAAGAAAAAAGAAAAAACAGACACAAAAAAAATAGGGATGGGACTTGCACCACTTAGAGGGAGCTGTGAGGGAGGAAAATTTTCCATACACTAGGAAGCCCCTTCACTGGTGGAGATGGTGGGGGGGAGGTGGCAGGGGGAAGATTCAGAGCCATGGAGGACAGCGCAGCAACAGGGGTGCAGAGGGCAAAGCGGAGAGATTCCCGCTCAGATGATCGGTGCCAAGCAGCACTCACCAGCCTGAGACGCTTGTCTGCTCACCTGCAGAGGTGGGTGGGGGCTGGGAGCTGAGGCTTGGGCTTCAGAGGTCAAATCTCAGGGAGAGGACTGGGGTTGGCTGTGTGAACACAGCCTGAACACAGCTGTGCACCACAGCTAGCCGGGAGGGAGTCTGGGAAAAAGTCTGGAACTACCTAAGAGGCAAGAAACCATTGTTTCAGGGTGCACAAGGAGAGAGGATTCAGAGCACCACCCAAATGAACTCCAGAGATGGACGCGAGCTGGGGCTATCAGCGCAGACACCAGAGACGGGCATGAAATGCTAACACTGCTGCTGCAGCCACCAAGAATCCTGGATGCAAGCACAGGTCACTATCCACATCTCCCTTCCAGGGAGCATGTGCAGCCCACCCCTGCCAGGGTCCCGTGATCCAGGGACAGAATCCCCGGGAGAACACATGGCATGGCCCAGGCAGTTGCAACATGATTACGGCCTCTGCCACCGCAGACTCGTCCCGCATTCCATACCCCTCCATCCCCCGAGCCTGAGTGAGCCAGAGCCACATAATCAGCCACTCCTTTAACCCCCTCCTGTCTGGGTGAAGAACAGATGCCAGTGGGTGACCTACATGCAGAGCCAGGGCCAAAGACAAAGCTGAACCCAAGGAGGTGTCCGAACAAAGAAGAGAAAGGGAAATTTCTCCATGCAGCCTCAGGAGCAGTGGATTAATCTCCACAATCAACGTGATGTATCCTGCATCTGTGGAATACCTGAGTAGACAATGAATCAGCCCAAAATTGAGGTGGTGAATTTTGGAAGCAACTATAGACTTGGGGTTTGCTCTATGTGACTGACTAGTTTCTGATTTTTATGTTTATCTTAGTTTAATTTTTACCACTTGTTATCACTGGTGGATTTTTTAATTGGTTTTGTTGCTCTCCTCTCTTTTCTTTTTTATTACTTTTTTATTTTAATAATATTATTTTAATTTTTTATTTTAATAACTTTATTTTTTATATTATTTTATTTTTTCTTTCTTTCTTTTTTTTCTCCCTTTTCTTCTGAGCCATGTAGCCATGGTGCTCTGGCTGGATGTCAGGCCTCAGCCTCTGAGGTGAGAGAGCCAAGTTCAGGACACTGGTCCACCAGAGACCTCCGGCCACACATAATATCAGTCGGTGAGAGCTGTCCCAGAGATATCCATCTCAACGCTAAGACCCATCTCCACTCAAAGACCAGCAAGCTCCAGTGCTGGATGCCCCATGTCAAAAAACTAACAGGATAGGAACACAACCCCACCCATTAGCAGGGAGACTACCTAAAATCATATAACTTCACAGACACCACAAAACACACAACTGGATGTGGTCCTGCCCACCAGAAAGACAAGATGCAACCTCATCTACCAGAACACAGGCACCAGTTCCCTCCACAAGGAAAACTAAACACACCACTAAGCAAACCTAACCCACTGGGGGCAGACACCAAAAAGAATGGGAACTATGAACCTGCAGCCTGCGAAATGGACACCTCAAACACAGTAAGTTAAGCAAAATGAGAAGACAGAGAAACACACAGTAGATGAAGGAGGAAGGGAAAAACCCACCAGATCAAATAAATGAAGAGAGAATAGGCAATCTACCTGAAAAAGAATTCAGAGTAATGATAGTAAACATGATCCAAACTCTTGCAAATAGAAAGGAGAAAATATAAGAAACGTTTAACAAGGACCCAGAAGAACTAAAGGGCAAACAAACAATGATGAACAACACAGTAAATGAAATTAAATATTCTCTAGAAGGAATCAATAGCAGAATAACTCAGACAGAAGAACAGATAAGTGATCTGGAAGATAAAATAGTGGAAATAACTACTGCAGAGCAGAATAAAGAAAAAAGAATGAAAAGAATGGAGAACAATCTCAGAGACCTCTGGGATAACAATAAGTGCACCAACATTCTAATTATAGTGGTCCCAGAAGAAGAAAAGAAAAAGAAAGGGACTGAGAAAATATTTGAAGAGATTATAGTTGAACTCCCCCAGTATGGGAAAGAAAATAATCAATCAAGTCCAGGAAGTGCAGAGAGTTCAATACAGGATAAATCCAAGGAGAAACACACTGACACATATTAATCAAACTATCAGAGATTAAATACAAAGAAAAAAATATTAAAAGCAGCAAGGGAAAAGCAACAAATAACATAAAAGGGAATCCCCATAAGGTTAATAGCTGATCTTTCAGCAGAAACTCTGCAAGCCAGAAGGGAGTGGCAGGACATATTTAAAGTGATGAAAGGGAAAAACATACAACCAAGATTACTCTACCCAGCAAAGATCTCATTCAGATTCGACGGAGAAATCAAAACATTTACAGACAAGCAAAAGCCAAGAGAATTCCACACCACCAAACCAGCTTTACAACAAATGTTAAAGGAACTTCCCTAGGTAGGAAACACAAGAGAAGGAAAAGACCTACAATAAAAACACAAAATATTTAAGAAAATGGTAATAGGAACATATATATTGATAACTACCTTAAATGTAAATGGATTAAATGTTCTAACCAAAATACATAGACTGGCTGAATGGACACAAAAACAAGACTGGTAGATATGCTGCCTACAAGAGACCCACTTCAGTCTTAAGGACACATACAGAGAGAAAGTGAGGGGATGGAAAAAGTTATTCAATGCAAATGGAAATCAAAAGAAACCTGGAGCAGCAATTCTCATATCAGACAAAACAGACTTTAAAATAAAAACTATTACAAGAGACAAAGAAGAACACTACATAATGATCAAGGGATCAATCCAGAAGAAGATATAACAATTGTAAATCTTTATGCACCCAACAAAGGAGCACCTCAATACATAAGGCAAATGCTAACAGCCATAAAATGGGAAACTGACACAATATACACAATAATAGTAAGGGACTTTAACACCCCACTTTCACCAATGAACAGATCATCCAAAATGAAAATAAATAAGGAAACACAAGCTTTAAATGACACATTAAACAAGATGGATTTAATTGATAAGACATTCAATCCAAAATCAACAGAATACACTTTCTTCTCAAGTGCTCATGGAACATCCTCCAGGATAGATCATATCTTGGGTCACAAATCAAGCCTTGGTGAATTTAAGAAAATTGAAATCATATCAAGTATCTTTTCTGACCACAATGCTATGACACTAGATATCAACTACAGGGGAAAAAAAACTATAAAAAATACAAACACATGGAGGCTAAACACTATGCTACTAAATAACCAAGAGATCATTGAAGAAATCAAAGAGGAAATCAAATACCTAGAAACAAATGACAATGAAAACAAGTCAACCCAAAACCTATGGGATGCAGCAAAAGCAGTTCTAAGAGGGATGTTTATAGCAATACAATCCTACTTCAAGAAACAAAAAACATCTCAAATAAACAAGCTAACCTTACACCTACAGAAATTAAAGAAAGAAGAACAAAAAAACCAAGTTAGCAGGAGGAAAGAATTCATAAATATCAGATCAGAAATAAATGAAAAAGAAATGAAGAAAACAATAGCAAAGATCAATGAAACCGAAAGCTGGTTCTTTGAGAAGATAAACACAATTGATAAACCATTAGCCAGAATCATCAAGAAAAAAAGGGAGAAGACTCAAATCAGCAGAATTATAAATGAAAAAGGAGAAGTAACAAATCGTGCTGCAGAAATACAAAGGATCATGAGAGATTACTACAAGGAACTACATGCCAATAACATGGATAACCTGGAGGAAATGGACAAATTCTTAGAAAAGCACAACCTTCTGAGACTAAACCAGGAAGAAATAGAAAATATAAACAGACCAATCACAAGCACTGAAATTGAGACTGTGATTAAAAATCTTCCAACAAACAAAAGCCCACAACCACATGGATTCACACGTGACTTCTATCAAACTTCTAGACAAGAGCTAACACCACCTTCTCAAAATCTTCCAAAATAGAGCAGAGGGAGGAACACTCTCCAAACTCATTCTATGAGGTTACCATCACCCTGATACCAAAACCAGACAAACATGTCACAAAAAAAGAAAACCAATACCAAAGGTAAATATAGATGTAAAAATCCTCAACAAAATTCTAGCAATCAGAATCCAACAGCACATTAAAAGGATCATACACCATGATCAAGTGGGGATTATACCAGGAATGCAAGGATTCTATAATATATGGAAATCAATCAATGTGACACACCATATTAACAAACTGAAGGATAAAAACCATATGATCAGCTCAATAGATGCAGAGAAAGCTTTTGACAAAATTCAACACTCATTTATGATAAAAACCCTCCAGAAAGTAGGCATAGGGGGAACTTACCTCAACATAATAAAAGCCATATATGACAAACCCACAGCCAACATTGTTCTCAATGGTGAAAAACTGAAACCATTTCCCCTAAGATCAGGAAAAATACAGGGTTGCCCACTCTCACCACAATTATTCAACATAGTTTTGGAAGTTTTAGCCACAGCAATCAGAGAAGAAAAAGAAATAAAAGGAATCCAAATCGGAAAAGAAGAAGTAAAGCTGTCACTGTTTGCAGATGACATGATACTGTACATAGAGAATCCTAAAGATGCTACCAGAAAACTACTAGAGCTAATCAATGAATTTGGTAAAGTAGCAGAATACAATATTAATGCACAGAAATCTCTTGCATTCCTATACACTAATGATGAAAAACCTGAAAGAGAAATTAAGGAAACACTCCCATTTACCATTGCAAAAAAAAAAAGAATAAAATACCTAGGAATAAACCTACCGAAGGAGACAAAGGCCTGTATGCAGAAAACTATAAGACACTGATGAAAGAAATTAAAGATAATATAAACAGATGGAGAAATATACCATGTTCTTGGATTGGAAGAATCAACATTGTGAAAATGACTATACTTCCCAAAACAACCTACAGATTCAATGCAATCTCTATCAAACTACCAATGGCATTTTTCACAGAACTAGAACAAAAAATTTCACAATTTGTATGGAAACACATAAAACCCTGAATAGGCAAAACAATCTTCAGAAAGAAAAATGGAGCTGGAGGAATCAGGCTCCTTGATTTCAGACTACAGAGCTACAGTAATCAAGACAGTATGGTACTGGCACAAAAACAGTAATATAGATCAATGGAACAGGATAGAAAGCCCAGAGATAAACCCACACACATATGGTCACCTTATTTTTGATAAAGAAGGCAAGAATATACAATGGAGAATAGACAGCCTCTTCAATAAGTGGTTCTGGGAAAACTGAACAGCTACATGTAAAAGAATGAAATTTGAACACTCCCTAACACCATACACAAAAATAAACTCAAAATGGATTAAAGACCTAAATATAAGGCCAGACACTATAAAACTCTTAGATGAAAACATAGGGAGAACATTCTATGATATAAATCACAGCAAGATCCTTTTTGACCCACCTCCTAGAGTAATGGAAATAAAAAAATAAATAAACAAATGGGATCTAATGAAACTTAAAAGCTTTTGCACAGCACAGGAGATCATACACAAGATGAAAAGACAACTCTCATTATGGGAGAAGATATTTGCAAATGAAGCAACCAACAAAGGATTAATCTCCAAAATATACAAGCAGCTCATGCAGCTCAATATCAAAAAAAACAAACAACCCAATCCAAAAATGGACAGAAGACCTAAACAGACGTTTCTCCAAAGAAGATATTCAGATTGCCAACAAGCACATGAAAGGATGCTCAACATCACTAATCATTAGAGAAATGCAAATCAAAACTACAATGAGGTATCACCTCACACCAGTCAGAATGGCCATCATCAAAAAATCTACAAACAATGCTGGAGTGGGTGTAGAGAAAAGGGAACCCTCTTGCACTGTTGGTGGGAATGTAAACTGATACAGCCACTATGGAGAACAGTATGGAGGTTCCTTAAAAAACTAAAAATAGCACTACCATTGACCCAGCAATCCAATTACTGGGCATATACCCTGAGAAAACCATAATTCAAAGAGACACATGCACTCCAATGTTCATTGCAGAACTATTTACAATAGCCAGGACATGGAAGCAACTTAAGTATCCATCAACAGGTGAATGGATAAAGAAGATGTGGCACATATATACAATGGAATATTACTCAGACATAAAAAGAAACTAAATTGAGTTATTTATAGTGAAGTGGATGGAGAGAAAAACAAATACCATATGCTAACACGTATATATGTAGTCTAAAAAAAAGATAATTGTATCTGAAGAACCTAGGGGCAGGACAGGAATAAAGACACAGACGTAGAGAATGGACTTGTGGGCACAGGGAGGGGGAACTGTAAGCTGTGACAAAGTGAGAGAGCAGCATGGACATATATACACTACCAGATGTAAAATAGATAGCTAGTGTGAAGCAGCTGCATAGCACAGGGAGATCAGCTCAGTGCTTTGTGAACACCTAGAGGGGTGGGATAGGGAGGGTGGGAGGGAGACGCAAGAGAGTGGGGATATGAGGATATATATATACATATAGCTGAGTCACTTTGTTATACAGCAGAAACTAGCACAACAATGTAAAGCAATTATACTCCAATAAAGATGTTAAAATAAATAAATAAATAGAGAAATAAAAATTCTGAAAAAAAAAAGGAAATAGGTGGTTAAGGGATAGAAAAGGAAATTAGTATAAGTCACATCAAGCTGTTTTAGTGTCACATAGGGTAGTAAAGGCAGGCCTTGCAGTCCTGAAATCCATATTCATAAACAGTTTAGGGGATTCATACTCCATGAGGGAGAGGGCACTCAATAAGTTACAACTGCATCTGGGTACTTGCAGTACACACCACCCATCTGATTTGGGAAACCTGGGCATAATAGTGATTGGTAGACATAAAAAATGAAGGAAGAGATTGTGCTGTGCTTATAAAAATGGCCAGCAGAAGACAGATGTCCATACTTTCTGGACTGGTCTGTTTCATTAAGGTAGTGCATCTTCTCAGATCAGGTAACATTCAAAACATATATTTAGCGGGTGTTACTTGGTACTCCAGATCCGAACTGACTCCACCCTGAGAATGAATTCCTGGACATTAATGTTCAAACCAACCCACTCCCACCTTGAAATGTCTGACTTGAGCAGCCAGCTGCCTTATTCACACCTCTGTCTCTGCCACAGCAGTCCAGAGTCTGCCTCCCAGTAGAAGGAAGGGTTTGAACGTACACATTTACTTTGTGGTGTGTCTTGAAGTCATCTCCCTTCTCATGTCTATAGTTAATCTCTCCAGTTAAGTCATAAGCAAAATCATGAGCATGACCATGTCCTAAATGACTTTCTATTATAAACTAACATTCATCATTGAGCATACTATATTCCAGGCCTGGCAAGAAGAACTTTAAACAACAACACTGTGAGGTAAGTTGTTTTTTTTTTTTTCATTTTACACAGGAAGAAATCAATGCATGAGTTATTTAAGAAAGAGTTGGATAATTTGCTTGTGATTACATACTTTGTAAGTGCCAGGGTTGGATTCAAGTACAGGCACATGTTCATAACTGTGAAAAGGTGGTGTAGTGTAATGGCTGAATAGATAAAAGGATATATCCTTCAGTTATTCACTGTATTCTGTTTCAGTTTTTGAAAGGGTATGGTGCTGGTATAAGAATAGATGGATTGTTGCACAACTATCTGAACATACTTAATGCCATAGAATTGTACACTTAAACATGGTTAAAATGGTGAATTTTACGTATATTGAATCACAATTTTAAAAGTAAAAAATAAATCTCAACCTAAAAAAGAAGAATAGATGAATTAACAGAAGAGTAATTTCAGAAATAGAACCAGTATGTATCAGAATTTATAATCTGATAAAGCCCCTCAAAACAATAATGAAATAATGGAAAATTTAGTAATGATGGAGACCCCGGCTAACCATTTAAGGAGAAAAAGTTGTTGAGCTTCTAACCCATCCTGTATACTGGAATGTATGAAACATTCTAGTTAGATTAAAGATTCAAATAGTAACAAATAAGTAATAGAAGTACTAGAAGAAAATACAAATGAAATTGATAAAATCTTGGTCTAGAAATTATACCAAAGATAGAATTCATGAAGGAAAGAGATGGATAGATTTGATAATAATCACTTTTAAAGTTTCTGTTTGACACAAAACATCATTAACAAAGTTCTTAAAAAGTCATTTGAGGGACTTCCCTGGTGGTGCAGTGGTTAAGAATCCACCTGCCAATTCAGGGGACATGGATTCGAAGAAGATCCGGGAAGATCCCACATGCCACGGAGCAACTAAGCCCATGCGCCACAACTAATGAGCCTGCACTCTAGAGCCCGCGAGCCACAACTATTGAAGCCCGTGCACCTAAAGCCCAGGCTCTGCAACAAGGGAAGCCACCACAATGAGAAGCCTATGCACCACAGCGAAGAGTAGCCCCTGCCCGCCGCAACTAGAGAAAAGCCCGCAAGCAGCAAAAAAGACTCAACACAGCCAAAAATAAATAAATAAATTTATTTTTTAAAAAAACACCGAATTGTACACTTGAAAATGGTGGATTTTATGTGAATTATATCTCAATTTAAAAAGTATTGGGGAAATTGATTATAATCAATATAATATCAAGTTAGATCCATACATCAAAATAAATCCTAGATGAACTAAATCATTACATTAAATATACATGAATACTGAATTGCTCTAAGAATTATAAAATTTCCACACATAAAAATAAAAGGTGAAACCTCAAAGGAAAATATCACTAGATTTTACCAAATAAAAATGAAGAAAAAAAGAAAGTCAGTTGACAAATTCGAGGTTAGGGGAGAGAATTTATGACAAAATAATTAATATGTTTATAATATAAGGAAATTTAAAGATCAATAATGAAAATATAAACAGCTCAATATGAAAATGAACAAAAGTTATGAAGAGGCAGATTGTAAAAGAAAGAATACAAATGGCATTCAAGTGTATAAAAGATGATCTATCTTATTAGTAATAAAATAAATGCAAATTAGGACAATGAACTGATAATATGTTTGATTTAACAGATTAATATAGATTTTTTAAAAACACAAAATGTAATGTTGGCAAGCGTTTGAGGGCACACAGTCATTCTCATACACTATTGGCAGGAACAAAAATTGGTTTAACATCTTTAGGTGACAGTTTGGCTATAGCTATCAATTTTTTTCCCAGAAATTCTATTTCCTAATGTAATTTGTCAAATGTGTGGGAGGAAGAAAGGATGGCAAAGGTATTCAGCATAGAGTGTGTAGCAGAATAGTGGAAACAAACTAAATGTCCATCTGTAGGGAATCAGCTTAATAACTAATGATAAATCCATACAATTGATTACTATGTGGTTATTTAAAACTATGTCATAGGCTTAATGTATGGACATGAAATAATGACCATGGTATTATCAAGTGACAGTAGCAGATTATTAAATGATGTGAATGTAATTGTTCCATTATTATGTAAAAAAAACTAAAGTGTATGTGTGTTGGGGGAGTTATACATGTGTAATAAACAGTATGGAAAAAGGACACCAAGACAATAATTACCTTTGGATGATGGGATTTCAATTCAAAGATACGTCATTTCTCTTTTATTTTTTTAATTTTTTTTCGTTTTATTAATGAGCATATTTTAGTTTTACATTTAAAAGATAGACAAAAGTGATAGTACTTCACAAAAATGAAACTTTCTCATCCTCTGAGATTCTTTTCATGAGAGCTCTTATTACACTAGTTTATGATTTGTTTGCTCACAAAGTGAACAAGTGCCTAATCCCTTGGAAAGGATAAATCCCTGAGCTTCCATGGCCGGGGGAGCCTTCATCACCTGCTAGACCAAGAGTAGAATCAGGCCTCTGTGGATCCGTTTACTGTTAGCAGAAATTTTCAGATGCTGTCCCGAGAGATCATTCGTGTGAACTCTCCCTTGTTCTAAACTCATGAAACCTCTATAACGAGTAAGGTATTTGGTTCATCCTCACGTATTTTCCGTTTGCCTCCGAGTTCTTGATTGGTGGGTGGATTAGCAATGAGTATTGAATTCTTCAAGAAAAGTCAAAGACTGAACTCTCAGCGCTATTCTTATGCCGTGTCTTAAATTTAGAAAACAAAGGAAAAGTTCATGAAACATTTTGTGACTCTCAAATCTGCCACCTGCCACCATCCCTGTTTACCCATACACACATCAATATATATCCACAGACATCATTATGCCCACCTCTAGAAGGGCTCAGGCAGAAAAGCCAGAGAAGTCAAGGAGAATCCTCTCTGGGGACAACATGTGTCCCTTACTTGAGCAATTACAGCCTTGGGTTTGTCCAGACTGGACAGGCTGACTTTGTCTCTTAAATTCTTTATTAAACAACATCTGTACCTCGCTCTCCTATTGTGAGGGAAGAGATGAATTCTCACGCAGCCTGACAACAGCTGTTTTATCATTCCTTCTACAGTCTCTGAGAACACCGAGGAAAAACTCCCAACTGTGAAGCCAGGATGATTGGAAACACC
Source organism: Orcinus orca (assembly GCF_937001465.1). Classification (NCBI taxonomy): domain Eukaryota; kingdom Metazoa; phylum Chordata; class Mammalia; order Artiodactyla; family Delphinidae; genus Orcinus; species Orcinus orca. The sequence goes on from NC_064575.1 coordinate 45,391,100, forward strand.
CTGAGTGCCAGATTAAAAAGCAAGAAAATTGCACCAAACCTCAGAGAGATTTTTTTCTATGCTTCACACAGAGGCCCCCCACCATCACTGACTCCTGGATTAAATTGTTAGAGTTTAATGAATTATTATCATGTTCCTGTGGAAAACTGTAATTTCAGACATTTTTGTTTGTTTTTAACTAAAAGCTCTGTGTACTGGCTGGGAATTTTTCTATCAATGCTGATAAAAAAAACCCAAAAACCTGTTTTTGACATAGAAACATCCCCCTCGCCCTGATCACTGCATTCTTCAGGCATACTTCACTCAGTGAGATTCCAGACAAGTAATGTTACATTTCATCCTCATATCAGCAATTGTTACATCAAAAAGAAAAGACAGAGACATAACTAAATGAATTGCACAGAGAAAACGAGGTGGACAGGAAGAGACAGCTTTCATTTGCACATTTATATAGCTCAAGAATCTACTAAATGTATATAAGAAATAAAATCTGAAAACATGTTTACCCATTTTTTTTTCATTTGTTAGAAAACCTCCATTTTAAAAAAGGTAAAGCATAAATAGTTGAGTAGAGAAGACTATATGGTGAATTATTCATTCTAGCTAGGCCATTCCAGGTCACAAGACAGGAGACTTCTTATAATCTTACATATAATAGAGATCTAGGATGACAGAAGCTTTGTTAAATCAACCCATACTGCATTCAATTCTTCTGAACGCAGTACTGATAAGGCATTGGTAGACCCAGGAGAGAAACATCTGAGATGAATTGTCAGGTATCAGAGAAAATCAAGTCAGAATGGAAGGCTATTTTTTTAAAGCAATTTGTCCAGAAAGCCAGACAAAGGGAAAATATTGTAGAAGATTCGTGACTCCATGCTTCCATTATTAAGATGACGGTAATAATAGGCCAAACAGCAGATTTTTAGGGTAAAGGGAGAAGGAACAAATCAAGCCCATGATTCATTTTTTAGAACATTTTAAATAATCATAAAAATATGTGTGTATAGAGGCAAGTTTGAAAAATATTGAAAAGCAAAATTAAGAATCTCTCCTCTTACCATTCAGAAATAAAAACAATCATTAACACCTGGCATAAATTCTTTCAGTCTACTTTATGTGGAGTTATATGTATTCGATGATGATGATAATCTAAAACATACAAATTTATATATATATATATATATATATATATAAAAAATTCTCCCTGAAATAGGATTTGTATTACATTAAATATTTATAACCTGCTTTTTTTACTAAACATTCTTGAATATTTTAATTGTAAGGTTACAATATTTTAAATTTGGTTACACTCATCATCAAAAATGGTTTTCGGCACCAATATAAAGTTTAAAAAAATCTTGACACAGGTTTTTGACACAAGCAATTTCCTGACATATAAGACATGTATACCCAATCCTAGCTTTGCACTATCCCATAGGATATCATGAATTGTCTGGGAAAAGAAAATAAGTAAAACAACTTCTCTAAGCTTCAGTTTCTACATCTGTAAAATGCCATAGTGTTGTTGCAGGCTCCTTATCTTGCTTCATTCAGGCCTGGAATTAGTTACACAAGCAAAATGTCAGTTAAAAGAGGAGTCCTAAAATGATACAAACACACCTAAATTATTTTATAGTAACTTAAAACATAAAGAAATATTCATCAAGCTTATGAAATAGTACTAAGACCCTTTTATTCCTTCCTTGCATAAACCACATCCATAATGTTTCTACAATTTCGTCTTACTTTTCTTTTGAAATTTATTTTATTTTTTTATACAGCAGGTTCTTATTAGTTATCTATTGTATACATATTAGTTATCTATTGTATACATATTAGTGTATATATGTCAATCCCAATCTCCCAGTTCATCCCACCACCATCCCATTTTACTTTCTTTAAAGAGAAACAGAACAGACTGTTTTACATTCATAAAACAATCTAAGTGCAAAATCCTTCTGCATTTCCCCCCCGCCCCCCCACACTAAATTTAATAGAAATTTGGTAGTGACTTCTCTTATTAAGACTTTCTAAAGATTCAACTTTGTTTTCATAAAAGAGAAAAAAAACCTCTTTCTTTCCCATCTATATATCCTCATTTTCCATAATATTTAATCAATTATTATAATTCCAACAAGAATAACATGTGAAAAACAGGTTTGGGAATAAGTTCAACTGACCCACAAGAGCCCATCCCTCTGCTGAGGGCAGCTGAAGGACTCAGCCCTCCAGAGAATAATGCAGTGGCCTTGAGCACCTTGTGTACTATTAGACCAGTCAGCATGTGTTACAGGGAAGGAAAGTGTCAGATACAATAGCCATGGGCTAAGTGCCCAAGGTTGCTGTAAACATTAAATGAGGCAATGCAAAATACTTAGCACAATGCTTGGCAGTAAATTAGCTCTTGATAAACATTAGCTAAAAGGAAAGAGAGAGAATAAAAAAATAACAAAACCTGTTCTGGTGTTTGCTCACAACCATTGAAATCTAGTCAAGCTTCACCAAGATCAAGCAAAGAGAGCCTAGATGTTGAGAACTTGATGTCATGTCATGTCATCAGATCTTGAAGAGCATCTGGTATGAATCAGATGCAACAAAGTGAAAGTACTTTCTAAAATGCAAGTTTTCTGGCTCTGATGACACATTATCATTGGATACTTGGATCCCAGAGTCAGCTGAAGCAGTATAGACTTAGAAGCTGAAACAAATGTTGGATCAAACAGGCTAATAATCAGGAAAAAAAGAAAGTAACTGGGAACATTAGATATTGGCTGTCCTTTTAGCCCAAACTATCGGCTTCATTATCTCTGGAATTTTTTTATGTTTATATTTGTAAATGGCTGTTGAGTGTGCTTATTTTTCACTTCAAGCCAAGTGCCAGTAAATAATGTGCCGGTGAAGATTTAACTTAAAAGAAATTATAAACCTGCATCACCCTGGCTTTAATCAATGTGTGCCATCATCCTTCTCTATCCTAGAAAATTCATCTCTCACCACCAGCCTAAGCTGAGCTGTTTCCTTTCAAGTTTTCCCTGCAGCAAAAAGGATGACAGCTAAAACAGGGTTTCAATGAGTTGCACTTTGAGGACCTATGGAATGCAGTTCAATAGTAAGTAGAAGGACCTTAACTTTCTATGAAACACAGAGCTAACAGAGCAGACACTCACAATCAGTAGATGGAGTGTCAACAATGTAAATAAATAAGAACAGTGTGAGGAACACAATCAAAATCCTTGAGAACAAGTTATTGCTGATTTCTCTTGCAGATAATGGATGCTTAAAAGACTTTAGATGAATAGGAGTTAGGGGAGTCCTAGGACCAGGGTTGTGAATGATGAGGAAATGTCATCAAAGAACTATTGCTGAAGTTTTAGTGTGAAATGCCCATTAGTAGTAATAGAAAGGGTAAGAAAAGAGAAGTTTCCTTACATGACAATTTGGAGCAAATAATTGGGTCACAGGCCAAATCTGGGTCATGTCCATTTGGTTCAACCTTCTTAGAGTCATAGCTCTCAGAAAATCTGTGGGAAAGCTATGGACCTCAAAAGAGTTTTGCAGTGTCTTATAAAACTACATGCACTTACCATATAAGCCAGCAATTGTACTGTTGGGCACTTGTCCCAAAGAAATGAAAACTTTTGGTCCACACTAAAACCTGTACAGTAATGTTCATAGCAGCTGTATTCATAATAGCCAAAAACTGGAAACAACTTAAATGTTCTTCAATGGGCAAATGACTAAAAACAAAATTGTGGTACAACCCTACAGTACCACTTACTGCTCAGCAATAAAAAAGAGTGAACTATTGATACGCTCAACAACTTGAATGAATCTTCAGGGAGTTGTGCTGAGCGTAAAAAAAAAAAGAGAATCTCAAAAGACTACAAGTCATATGATTCCATTTATATAACATTCTTGAAATAGCAAATATACAAGATTGAGGAACAGATTAGTGGCTGCCAGGGATTAGGGATAGCGAGGAGAGAGGTGGATGAGGCTGCCAAAGGGGTGGCAGGAGGGATCCTTGTGATTATGGACAGTGCTGTACCTTGATTATGGTAGTGGTTAAGTGAATCTGCACATGATACAATGGCATAGTACTACACACACACACACAGGTACATGTAAAACTGGTAAGATCACATGAAGCTCTGTAGTCAGTTACCAATGTCAGTTTCCTGGGTTTGATATTGTATTACAGTTAAAAAATATGTTACCAATGGTCCTGAAACACAGGACCCTTCTATACATTTTATTAACATGCTCTGAAGCTATAATTATTTCAAAATATATATTTTTAAGAGGTAGGTCTTTATATACTGATATGGTAATATGACTTTATGTTATTAAAGTCAGTATCAAATAGAATTATGGTATGAACCTCTGATGAGATTGAGAATGTAAAGAGTGAAAAGTGGAGAAAAATGAATTCTAACTTTTTACTGGATATGCTTCTGTGATGGTTGATTTTTTTACTTGATATTCTTCTGTACAATTTGAAGTTTTTACAGTGTAAACATATTATTCATCATTTATATTTTTAACATCTTTATTGGACTATAATTGCTTAACAACAGTGTGTTAGTTTCTGCTCTATAACAAAGTGAATCAGCTATACATATACATATATCCCCATATCTCCTCCTTCTTGCTTCTCCCTCCCACACTCACTATCCCACTCCTCTGGGTGGACACAAAGCACTGAGCTGATCTTGCTGTGCCATGTGGCTGCTTCCCACTAGCTATCTATTTTACACCTGGTACAGTATATATGTCCATGACACTCTCTCACTTCGTCCCAGCTTACCTTTCCCCGCTTCCCTGTGTCCTCAAGTCCATTCTCTATGTCTGGGTCTTTATACCTGTCCTGCCCCTAGCTTCTTCAGAACCAATTTTTTTTAGATTCCATATATATGTGTTACCACACAGTATTTGTCTTTCTCTTTCTGACTTATTTCACTCTGTATGACAGACTCTAGGTCCATCCACCTCACTACAAATAACTCAATTTCATTTCCTTTTATAGCTGAGTAATATTCCACTGTATATATGTGCCACATCTTCTATATCCATTTATCAGTCTATGGACAATTCGGTTGCTTCCATGTCCTGGCTATTGTAAGTAGAGCTGCAAAGAACATTGTGGTACATGACTCTTTTTGAATTATGGTTTTCTCAGGGTATATGCCCAGTAGTGGGATTGCTTGGTCATATGGTAGTTTTATTTTTAGTTTTTTAAGGAACCTCCATACTGTTCTCCATAGTGGCTGTATCAGTTTACATTTCCACCAACAGTGCAGGAGGGTCCCCTTTTCTCCACACCCTCTCCAGCATTTATTGTTTGTAGATTTTTTGATGATGGCCATTCTGACTGGTGTGATGTGATACCTCATTAGAGTTTTGATTTGCATTTCTCTAATGATTAGTGATGTTGAGCATCCTTTCATGTGTTTGTTGGCCATCTGTATGTCTTCTTTGGAGAACTGTCTATTTAAGTCTTCTGCCCATTTTTGAGGGTTGTCTTTTCGTCTTGTTTATGGTTTCCTTTGCTGTGCAAAAGCTTTGAAGTTTCATTAGGTCCCATTTGTTTATTTTTGTTTTTATTTCCATTTCTCTAGAACGTGGGTCAAAAAGGATCTTGCTGTGATTTATGTCATAGAGTGTTCTGCTTATGTCTTCCTCTAAGAGTTTTATACTGTCTGGCTTTACATTTAAGTCTTTAACCCGTTTTGAGTTTATTTTTGTGTATGGTGTTAGGGAGTGTTCTAATTTCATTCTTTTACATGTAGCTGTCCAGTTTTCCCAGCACCACTTACTGAAGAGGCTGTCTTTTCTCCATTGTATATTCTTGCCTCCTTTGTCAAAGATAAAGTGACCATATGTGCGTGGGTTTATCTCTGGGATTTCTATCCTGTTCCATTGATCTATCTTTCTGTTTCTGTGCCAGTGCCATACTGTCTTGATTACTGTAGCTTTGTAGTATAGTCTGTAATCAGAGAGCCTGATTGCTCAAGCTCCATTTTTCTTTCTCAAGATTGTTTTGGCTATTTGGGTTTTTTTGTGTTTCTATACAAACTTTAAAATTTTTTGTTCTAGTTCTGTGAAAAATGCCATTGGTTGTTTGATAGGGATTGCATTGAATCTGTAGATTGTTTTGGGAAGTATAGTCATTTTCACAATGTTGATTCTTCCGATCCAAGGACATGCTATATCTCTCCATCTGTTTGTAACATCTTTAATTTTTTTCATCAGTGTCTCATAGTTTTCTGCATACAGGTATGTTGTCTCCTTAGGTAGGTTTATTCCTAGGTATTTTACTGTTTTTGTTGCAATGGTAAATGGGAGTGTTTCCTTAACTTCTCTTTCAGATTTTTCATCATTAGTGTTTAGAAATGCAAGAGAGTTCTGTGCATTATTTTTGTATCCTGCTACTTTACCATATTCATTGATTTGCTCTAGCAGTTTTCTGGTAGCATCTTTAGGATTCTCTATGTACAGTATCATGTCATCTGCAAACAGTGACAGCTTTACTTCTTCTTTTCTGATTTGGAATCCTTTTATTTCTTTTTCTTCTCTGATTGCTGTGGCTAAAACTTCCAAAACTATGTTGAATAATAGTGGTAAGAGTGGGCAACCTTGTCTTATTCCGGATCTTAGTGGAAATGGTTTCAGTTTTCCACCATTGAGAATGATGTTGGCTGTGGGTTTGTCATATATAGCCTTTATTATGTTGAGGCAAATTCCCTCTATACCTACTTTCTGGAGGGTTTTCATCATAAATGGGTGTTGAATTTTGTTGAAAGCTTTTCTGCATGTGTGGAGATGATCATATGGTTTTTTTTTCCTTCAGTTTGTTAATATGGTGTATCACATTGACTAATTTCCATATATTGAAGAATCCTTGCATTCCTGGGATAAACCCAACTTGATCTTGGTGTATTATCCTTTTAATGTGTTGTTGGATTCTGTTTGCTAAAATTTTGTTGAAGATTTTTGCATCTCTATTCATTAGTGATATTGGCCTGTAGCTTTCTTTCTTTGTGACATCTTTGTCTCGTTTTGGTATCAGGGTGATGTTGGCCTTGTAGAATGAGTTTGGAGAGTGTTCCTCCCTTTGCTATATTTTGGAAGAGTTTGAGGAGGACAGGTGTTAGCTTTTCTCTAGATGCTTAATAGAATACACCTGTGAATCCATGTGGTCCTGGGCTTTTGCTTGATGGAAGATTTTTAATCACAATTTCATTTCAGTGCTTGTGATTGGTCTGTTTCTTTTTTCTATTTCTTCCTGGTTCAGTCTCAGAAGGTTGTGCTTTTCTATGAATTTGTCCATTTCTTCCATGTTGTCCATTTTATTGGTATATAGTTCCTTGTAGTAACCTCTCATGATCCTATGTATTTCTGCAGTGTCAGTTGTTAGTTCTCTGTTTTCATGTCTTATTCTATTGATCTGAGTCATCTCCCTTTTTTTCTTCATAAATCTGGCTAATGGTTTATCAATTTTGCTTATCATCTCAAAGAAGCAGCTTTTAGTTTTATTGATCTTTGCTATCGTTTTCTTCCTTTTTTTTTTTCATTTATTTCTGATCTGATTTTTATGATTTCTTTCCTTCTGCTAACTTTGGGGGTTTTTGTTCTTATTTCTCTGATTACTTTAGGTGTAAGGTTAGGTTGTTTATTTGAGATGTTTGTTGTTTCTTGAGGTAGGATTGTATTGTTGTAAACTTCCCTCTTAGAACTGCTTTTGTTGCATCCCATAGGTTTTAGGCTGTCATGTTTTCATTGTCATTTGTCTCTAGGTATTTTTTGATTTCCTCTTTGATTTCTTCAGTGATCTCTTGGTTATTTAGTATTGTACTGTTTAGCCTCTATGTATTTGTATTTTTTACAGTTTTTTTCCTGTATTTGATATCTAGTCTCATAACGTTGTGGTCAGAAAAGATACTTGATATGATTTCAATTTTCTTAAATTTACCAAGGCTTGATTTGTGACCCAAGATATGACCTATCCTGGAGAATGTTCCGTGAGCACTTGAGAAGAAAGTGTATTGTGTTGTTTTGGATAGAATGTCCTATAAATGTCAATTAAGCCCACCTTGTTTAATGCATCATTTAAAGCTTGTGTTTCCTTATTTATTTTCATTTTGGATGATTTGTCCATTGGTGAAAGTGGGGTATTAAATTCCCCTAGTATGATTGTGTTACTGTTGCTTTCCCCTTTTATGGCTGTTAGCATTTGCCTTATGTATTTAGGTGCTCCTATGTTGGGTGCATAAAGATTTACAATTGTTATATCTTCTTCATAGATTGATCCCTTGATCATTATGTAGGGTCCTTCTTTGTCTCTTGTAATAGTCTTTATTTTTAAATCTTTTTTTTTTTTCTGATATGAGAATTTCTACTCCAGCTTTCTCTTGATTTCCTTTTGCATGGAATGTCTTTTTCCATCCCCTCAATCTGCATGTGTCCCTAAGACTGAAGTGGGTCTATTGTAGGCAGCATATCTACCAGTCTTGTTTTTGATTCATTCAGCCAGTCTATGTCTTTTGGTTAGAGCATATAATCCATTTACATTTAAGGTGGTTATCAATATATATGTTCCTATTACGATTTTCTTAATTGTTTTGGGTTTGTTATTGTAGGTCTTTCCCTTCTCTTGTGTTTCCTGCCTAGAGAAGTTCCTTTAGCATTTGTTCTAAAGCTGGTTTGGTGGTGTGGAAATCTCTTAGCTTTTGCTTGTCTATAAAGGTTTTGATTTCTCCGTCGAATCTTAATGAGATCCTTGCTGCATAGAATAATCTTGGTTGTAAGTTTTTCCCTTTCATCACTTTAAATATGTCCTGCACTCCCTTCTGGCTTGCACAGTTTCTGCTGAAAGATCAGCTGTTAACCTTATGGGGATTCCCTTGTATATTATTTGCTGTTTTCCCCTTTCTGCTTTTAATATTTTTTCTTTGTATTTAATTTTTGATAGTTTGATTAATATGTGTCTTGGCACATATTTCTCCTTGGATTTATCCTGTATGGGACTATCTGCACTTCCTGGGCTTGATTGACTATTTCCTTTCCCATACTGGGGAAGTTTTCAACTATAATCTCTTCAAATATTTTCTTAGATCTGTTTCTTTTTCTCTTCTTCTTCTGGGACCCCTATAATTAGAATATTGGTGCATTTATTGTTGTCCCAGAAGTCTCTGAGACTGTCCTCAATTCTTTTCATTCTTTTTTCTTTATTCTGCTCTCCATAGTTATTTCCACTATTTTATCTTCCAGGTCACTTATCCATTCTTCTGACTCAGTTATTCTGCTATTGATTCCTTTTAGAGAATTTTCAATTTCATTTATTGTGTTGTTCATCATTGTTTGTTTGCTCTTTAGTTCTTCTAGGTCCTTGTTAAATGTTTCTTGTATTTTCTCCATTCTATTTCCAAGATTTTGGATCATGTTTACTATCATTACTCTGAATTCTTTTTCAGGTAGACTGCCTATTTCCTCTCTGTTTGTTTGGTCTGGTGGGTTTTTACCTTCCTCCTTCATCTGCTGTGTGTTTCTCTGTCTTCTCATTTTGCTTAACTTACTCTGTTTGGTGTCTCCATTTTGCAGGCTGAAGGTTCATAGTTCCCGTTGTTTTTGGTGTCTGCCCCCAGTGGCTAAGGTTGGTTCAGTGGGTTGTGAGACTTCCTGGTGGAGGGGACTGGTGCCTGTGTTCTGGTGGATGAGGCTGGATCTTGTCTTTTTGGTGGTCAGGACCATGTTCAGTGGTGTGTTTTGGGTTGTCAGTGAACTTAGTATGATTTTAGGTAGCCTCTCTGCTAATGGGTGGGGTTGTGTTCCTGTCTTTCTAGTTGTTTGGCATAGGGTGTCCAGCACTGTAGCTTGCTGGTGGTTGAGTGGAGCAGGGCCTTAGTTTTGAGATGGAGATCTCTGGGAGAGCTTATCCCATTTGATATTACTTGGGGCTGGGAGGTCTCCGGTGGACCAGTGTCCTGAACTCGGCTCTCCCACCACAGAGGCTTAGGCCTGATATCCGGCCGGAGCACCAAGACCCTGTCAACCACACAGCTCTGAAGAAAAGGGAGAAAAAGAAATAAAGAAAATAAATAAATAAAATAAATAATTAAAATAAATAATTAAAATTAAAAAATATTATTACAGTTAAAAAAGTATATAAAAAAAGAAAGAGTCATGAGAGCAACCAAACCAAAAAACAAATCCACCAATGATAACAAGCACAAAAATCTATACTAAAATAAAAGGACAGACAGAATCATAGGACAAATGGTAAAAGCAAAGCTATACAGACAAAATCACACAAAGAAGCATACATATACACACTCAGAAAAAGAGAAAAAGGGGGAAAATATATATATATATGTAAAAAAAGGAAGAGAGCAACCAAATCAATAAACAAATCTACTAAAGGAAATAAGCTCTAAATACTAAACTAAGATAAACATAAAACCAGAAACACATTAGATGCAGAAAGCAAACCCCAAGTCTACAGTTGCTCCCAAAGGCCACCTCCTCAATTTGGAATGATTTGTTGTCTATTCAGGTATTCCACAGATGCAGGGTACATCAAGTTGATTGTAGAGATTTAATCCGCTGTTCCTGAGGTTTCTCGGAGAAATTTCCCTTTCTCTTCTTTGTTTGCACAGCTCTTGGGGTTCCGCTTAGGAATTGGCCCTGCCTCTGCGTGTAGGTCGTGTAGGTCGCCTGAGGGCATCTGTTCCCTGCCCAAATAGGACAGGGTTAAAGTAGCAGCTGATTAGGGGTCTGTGGCTCACTCAGGCCAGGGGGAGGGAGAGGAACGGAATGCGGGGCAAGCCTGCAGGGGCAGAATGATGTTGCAACAGTCTGAGGCATGCCATGCGTTCTCCCGGGGAAGTTGTCCCTGGATCACAGGACCCTGGCAGTGGTGGGCTGCACAGGCTCCCAGGAGGGAAGGTGTGGATAGTGACCTGTGCTTGCACACAGGCTTCTTGGTGGTTGCAGAAGCAGCCTTAGTGTTTCATGCCCGTCTCTGGTGTCCACGCTGATAGCCGCAGCTCGTGCCCATCTCTGGAGCTCATTTAGGCAGCGCTCTGAATCCTCGCACACCCCGAAACAATGGTCTCTTGCCTCTTAGGCCATTCCAGACTTTTTCCCAGACTCCCTCCTGACTAGCTGTGGCATACTAGCTCCCTTCAGGCTGTGTTCACACAGCCAACTCCAGTCCTCTCCCTGGGATCTGACCTCTGAAGCCAGAGTCTCAGCTCCCAGCCCCCATCCACCCCAGCAGGTGAGCAGACAAGCCTCTCAGGCTGGTGAGTTTTGGTCAGCATCAATCCTCTGTGCAGGAATCTCTCTGCCTTGCCCTCTGCACCCCCGTTGCTGTGCTCTCCTCCGTAGCTCCAAAGCTTCCCCCCAACCCACCCACCGTCTCCACCAGTGAAGGGGCTTCCTAGTGTGTGGAAACTTTTCCTCCTTCACAGCTCCCTCCCAGAGATGCAGGTCCCATCCCTATTATTTTGTCTCTGTTTTTCCTTTTTTCTTTTGCCCTACCCAGGTACATGGGGAGTTTCTTGCCTTTTGGGAAGTCTGAGGTCTTCTGCCAGTGTTCAGTAGGTGTTCTGTAGAAGTTATTCCACATGTAGATGTATTTTTGATGTATTTGTGGGGAGGAAGGTGATCTCCACATCTTATTCCTCTGCCGCCTTGAAGGTCCCTCTACACATCTTTTAAAAAGCAAGTAAGCATAATATAATAAGAAAAATTTTTTAAATCTGTAGACTCTCTCCCTGGAAAAAATCATATGCAATTATGTACATAATTTTAGCAATCTCATGGACCCCAAATTCCATCCATATATTTCCTAAAGAGAGATATGTCCCTCTGACTAGGTATCACTGCTTTAAAACATGGATGCCTGCATGAGTGAAGAGAAATAGGGTCAGGGGACCTATTACATATATTCTGTAATCACCCTGTGTTCTATTTGCTATGACACCCAGCCACCTTCAAGTGGGAAATAAAGATATTTTGTTTGTTTGTTTCTTTGGAAATGACTAGATGTGGAACTCTGAATTGCAACTTTAGGAAGCATACCAACGGTGTTCATAACCTGGTGTTTGCCTGGGTCATGCGGCCAGTGAAAGGCAGAGCCAGGATTCGAACCCAAAGCTTCCTGACCCTAGACAAGGTTCCACGCCTACTCCACTATTCCGTATATTGTGGGGGAAGATGTCAGCTCCATTTGTGGACACATGGCTAGACCTCCAGATGAATTTTTTGAACGGACAGTGGAAAGGCATAAAGTCAGGGGGAAATCGGAGCTGGTGAATGGAATTCAGAAGCTTCATGGAGGTTCTGTAAGGATTAGTGAAGTCACTGAACTGAATAATCAATAACAGATCATTTATAATTATTAACTTGCACATTCATGGGCTGGGATGTAATCATGTTTGCCTGAAGAGCCAACACAGCAGTTTTAAAGGGATTCGCAAACACAAGAAAGCTGCTGTTCTCTCCAGTAAGCAATATTTTAGTGGCAAAACACCCTGTGAATGGTTTGTGAGTACAAAGCAGCAAGCGTGTGAATAGCTTTTTACAATGTCACGTTCTCTCCTTCCACTTGGGAAGGAAGCACAATGCTACCATAAGCAGATACTAACAGCACAGATGCTGGCGCTGATGTGAGCATAAATGCTGTCCCGCACCAAAATAAAAATATTCCCAAAGTACCACGCCTGCATAAATCTTATATTTTTATGAATCACTGCCATTATGGCAACCACACACTGAAAATTTGTCTTAGGATGTGAATGATCTTTCTAGATAGTTTAGCTTATCTTAGATTCCTTATAATTTATACTTGTCCATGTATCATATCCAAACAGGGCTTTGCTTCCTAGATTGCTCAAGTGGCAGCCGCCTGTACTTTGTATGGCTACAGTTCGAAAATATAGTTTAATTGTAATCAGAGGAGCAAACTCTTTCTGATGCCTCTGCTGCCATGTTGTAAACATCCAACCACAGATTCAACATTAATTCTTCCATTTCTTATCAACAGCAGTTTTCCAGAGCCCACAAATATATCTACCATACAATTTTATGCTTTGTAAAAGGTGACCTATACTTTCTTTTCAAATGCAGTTTCCTTAATGAAAATAGTGTAATGTCAGTCCATGCAAAGCAAATGCATATTAATATGCGTTTACATCTGTCTCATATTAATATTCATGCCTGAATCCACATCCCTACACAAAGCCAATTTTCTGACCATCTGTGTGATGGCTGGTGGATGCAATGAATAAATTTTATTTGTGAGGGGAGTGATAAATCATGTATCTTCAGTTTTTCACCCACAATCTTTCCTCTTAGGTGCAAAAATGTTTTCATCATAGTTTGGAATATTTAAGTAAACGAAACAGGTTAACCCTTTAATATTCCTACACATACAGGCAATTTTATGCAATCTCAACACCTCTAACCAACCATAAGAAGGAACTATGGATTTGCTTGGTTGAATTTGACATCTCTGATTCCTATGTAAATTCCAGTCTTTTATAATAATTTTCTATGTTGTTTAAAATGTACTCTAGCTGTTTTTGAAAAGAAATTTTGAAAAGCTTCTAGATGTAAAAAAGATCTCTGCAAAAAGAGTATATTCCTGAAGAAAGTCCTTACAGCCATCAAATAACTTAAAAGTTATATCAAGTATAACCTTACACAAGGAAAGATTTCAAACAGGGAACGTTTATCAGTATTTAGATAATGATCTCGGTACTTACAATTTTACCCAAGTGAAATATCAAGATTTCAGCAGTAACAATGTTTTTGTACAATTGGTGATCTTCTGGGGAATACTGCAACCAAATCTTAAAAACAATTACCTTTCAGGATATGAGACAAATGCAGTTAATCAACCTGGCAAGCAGAGCCCAAAAGGAAGGATTGAATTAAAAATCATATCATGGTAGGCAGAGTCTGAAAAGTATTGCATGCTGAAGAAAGAAGTTAAGATCTGATGGCTTGAATAATGAAAACTGTATCGGGTGGTCTAAGATGCTTTCTTTGCCTCTTCCAGGGAGGCTTTCTATGAATTCTAAATGGTTGGGCTACTAGATTGAATCAAAACCCAAAGTTTACATTTGATTTAATTTACCTTCTCTGAGTTAACAGGGCTATCCTAAGGTCCCTAAAAATGTCACAAACAGCACAAACCACAACTTCGAGGTCAAAGCAGAAATCAAGCTGCTGAAAATTTCTACTTCTGCTGTAATGGCACCAAACAGAGTGACAAGGTAAATCGGGAACCCTCAGAGCTATCAATCTCCTGTAGATACAGCCCCACTTAGCACATGAATTTTCAAAACATAAATAGAGCAGAGTCAGAGAAATTTTGTCTCAAATAAGCACCAGTTACTGACTGAGCACCTGCTCCTTGCAAGGCACCATGCTGAGAAGGAGCTTCTGGTGCCATGCTGCCCTCAGAAAGCTTAGCACCTAGTTGGTAATGAAGGCAGGTTCTCCCACAAGAAGATTCTCAATCAACCATTAACTTGGTGTATGATAAATATGAAGTGAATGCTGTAAAAGGAATTTAAAAGAGGCTGAGATTTCCACAAGCCCAGGAAATCAAGGAATCTCATCCAGAGGAATATAGAGTCAGTCTTAAAGGCTGAAAAGATTCAGATGGTCAGAAAAAAGGAGAAGTCATATCAGATGGGATAAGCTGTACAAAGGCTCAGAGCAGGAAGTATTTAGCAGGAGGATGCAGAAGTAATAGGGGAAATTGTGGGTAGGCCACTCTGGCTACTTCTGAGAATTAATGTTCAAAACTAGGGGAGTTAAGGGAAATGAGTTTAAGTAGTACACATGTGGGCATTAAATAACATTGAATTATAAAGTCAGAAAAATAATCTCTTAGCAACTCTGTTAATTCTCCTAATTGCCTCAAGAAGCAAATCTCCCTTTGGTGCCAATATATCTTTCACACCACTCCAGTACTTGCTAAATCTCTCTTTTTAACAAAGAGAGAGCCTGCCTCAGGCTCAAAGGATAAAGACTAGAATTAATAACATAGTTTGGTTTCATGGTGTTTGTTTTTAGTATTATTTTATTTTATACCAAGTAGAACTTACTCGTCTTCCATTTGTGGTGGTAATATAAAATTTCTTTTTAAGGAAAATATATTTAGGATTTTTTTAATTAGTTGTTTTTAAAGATAAATAATAAATTACTGAATGTGATGAAAAAAAAGGACTAAAGTTTGGAAAGAACTAGTCTGACATAGTAACTGGCAAGATGGAAAGAAGGGTTGGATTCAGTCCAGTAATACCTCAATATAGAAGCTGACCAGATTGAATTACAGCCTTTGATTTCAATTCCATTTGTAATTCTAAGTATGTCAGTTTCCCTTATATATGGGCATTGCTGAGGTCACGTTTGTAAAATCTCCTTAAGGCCTAGAATTTTTTCAAAATATATCTAACTTTTTTTTCATATAAATGCAAAAGGAACATTATTTAAATGAGAGGTAGAGAAAAACAGAATAGGTCACCAAGCCCTATCCCTTGGAGATTTAACATAAGAGATATAAACATAAAATACTTCATCTGCAACAAAAGGATTTTGCTTTCATTAGATTGCTCAGGATTTCACACCATATACTTAAGTATGATTTAGCATAACATTGATACTTGTTTATATTTGCCACCTACCTATTTCACAGTGATATTGTAAGGATTAGTGTTATAATATTTCTCAAGCCTTTTCTTTTCTTAAAAGAAACTATACACTATAAAATCAAGGTAATAGTAATAATAGTCATCATCATAATAGTAATAACTGCTCATGTATTTTCAAATATGGGCTCTGTGTTGATGGAAAGGGAAATTAGGATGCAAGCTAAAAATGCAGGCTTATCAGCTGGTTAGAACACAGAGACATAGGATGGTATAACAGTGATGCTATCTACAGTTTTTCAAGGTCTGGAGGAGGGTCTGAGGTTCTGCATTTGTAGTGACTCCCAAGTAGTTGATGCTGCTGGTCTGAGGCCACTCTTGGGGAGTAAGGCCTTAGACTACACCACTCTTTCAGGGGCACATCTGAAATATGTGCCATTAACTGTCAGAGGACTTAAGGAAGCATGTCTAAACACATCTTGACAAATCTGTCACTGCTGCTGATGTCTTCCCTGTTTTTCTCAACTTTGCACCCAGTATTCTGTTTCCATTGTCCAAACCACCACATGCATGAAAATTATTCCTCTCGTTATCTCCCTGCCCTCTCACTCCCAAGCCAGAAGTGAACTCTTTGAGAGCAGAAACCCATCATTTATTCTAAAAATTGATCATAGGTTTGAACAAAGATTTGTGCTCAAAAATGTTGATTTCAGAACTTTTTGTAACATCAAAAAGTAGGAAAATTGTTTCTTTTAAATATTTTAAAATGTGGGTTATGTTCATGATATGGCATCATGTTAAAAAGCAGGATTAAAAACTATGGATGTATCATCTAAATTTCAATATAGTGAGATTTCCTCATGCAACTCAGACCGGCATGAAATTTAAAGCTTCTGAATTGTTTACTTCTGGAATTTTCTGTTTAGCATTTTTGGACGGAGGTTGACCTCAGGTTACTCTGCCAGTAGCTCCCTTGTAGGCTTAGCCTTACTCCAGAATTCCTACATTTTTCATGAGATTACGGGATGTCCTGGAACATGGACCCTTAAGAAAACCTGAAAACCAAGTTTTAACATTGGCACTCCTGGTTCTTGCACCTCTGGACACCCTGGTTTCCCTGGTTCTCCAGTGTGAAAATGGCAGATCTAGGGACTTCTGGAGCTCCAAAATCATCTGTGTGGCTGACAGAGTCTTGGTGCTCCAGCCAGGTTTCAAGCCTGTGCCTCTGAGGTGGGAGACCTGAGTTCAGGACACTGGTCCAGCAGAGAAATCCCGTATCCACATAATATCAAACAGCAAAAATTCTCCCAGAGATTTCCATCTCAAAGTTAAGACCCAGATCCACTCAACGACCAGCAAGTTACAGTGCTGGACACCCTATACCAAACAACTAGCAAAACAGGAACACAACGCCACCCATTAGCAGAGAGGCTGCCTAAAATCATAATAAGTCCACAGACACCCCAAAACACACCACCAGACGTGGACCTGCCCACCAGAGAGACAAGATCCAGCCTCATCCACCAGCATACAGGCACCAGTCCCCTCCACCAGGAAGCCTACACAACCCTCTGAACCAAACTTAGACACTGAGGGCAGACACCAAAAACAACAGGAATTATGAAAATGCAGCCTGCGAAAAGGAGACCCCAAACACAGTAAGTTAAGTAAAATGAGAAGACAGAGAAACACACAGCAGATGAAGGAGGAAGGTAAAAACCCACCAGACAAATAAAGAGGAAATAGGCAGTCTCCTGAAAAAGAATTCAGAGTAATGATAGTAAACATGATCCAAAATCTTGGAGATAGTATGGAGAAAATAAAAGAAAAGCTTAACAAGGACCTAGAAGAACTAAAGAGCAAACAAACAATGATGAACAACACAATAAATGAAATTTAAAATTCGCTAGAAAGAATCAATAGCAGAATAACTGAGACAGAAGAATGGATAAGTGACCTGGAAGCTAAAATAGTGGAAATAACTAC
Source organism: Orcinus orca (assembly GCF_937001465.1). Lineage (NCBI taxonomy): Eukaryota > Metazoa > Chordata > Mammalia > Artiodactyla > Delphinidae > Orcinus > Orcinus orca. The sequence continues at coordinate 45,408,754 of NC_064575.1, forward strand.
CACAGAGGAGAATAAAGAAAAAAGAATGAAAAGAATGACGGACAGTCTCAGGGACCACTTGGACAACATTAAATGCACCAATATTCTAATTATAGGGGTCCCAGAAGAAGAAGAGAAAAAGAAACGGATCTGAGAAAATATTTGAAGAGATTATAGTTGAAAACTTCCCCAGTATGGGAAAGGAAATAGTCAATCAAGTGCAGGAAGTGCAGAGAGTCCATACAGGATAAATCCAAGCAGAAACACATGCTGAGACATATATTAATCAAACTATCAAAAATTAAATACAAAGAAAAAATATTAAAAGCAGCAAGGGAAAAATAACATACAAGGGAATCCCCATAAGGTTAATAGCTGATTTTTCAGCAGAAACTCTGCAAGCCAGAAGGGAGTGGCAGGACATATTTAAAGTGATGAAAGGGAAAAACATACAACCAAGATTACTTGATCAGGCAAGAATCTCATTCATATTCGATGGAGAAATTAAAACCTTTACAGACAAGCAAAAGCTAAGAGATTTCCACATCACCAAAACAGCTTTACAACAAATGCTAAAGGAACTTCTCTAGGCAGGAAACACAAGAGAAGGGAAAGACCTACAATAACAAACCCAAAACTATTAAGAAAATGGTAACAGGAACATAAATATTGATAACTACCTTAAATGTAAATGGATTAAATGCTCTAACCAAAAGAAACAGACTGGCTGAATGGATACAAAAACAAGTCTGCTAGATATGCTGTCTACAAGAGACCCTCTTCAGTCCTAGGGACACATATAGATTGAAAGTGAGCAGATGGAAAAAGATATTCCATGCAAATGGAAATCAAAAGAAAGCTAGAGTAGCAATTCTCATATCAGAAAAAAATAGATTTTAAAATAAAGACTATTACAAGAGACAAAGAAGACACTACATAATGATTAATGGAACAATCCAAGAACAAGATATAAAAATTGTACATATTTATGCACCCAACATAGGAGCACCTCAATACATAAGGTAAATGCTAACAGCCATAAAAGGGGAAATAAACAGTAACACATTCATAGTAGGGGACTTTAACACCCCACTTTCACCAATGGACAGATCATCCAAAATGAAAATAAATAAGGAAACACAAGCTTTAAATGACGCATTAAACAAGGTGGACTTAATTGATATTTATAGGACATTCCATCCAAAAACAACAGAATACACTTTCTTCCCAATTGCTCATGGAAAAATCTCCAGGACAGATCATATCTTGGGTCACAAATCAAGCCTTGGTAAATTTAAGAAAACTGAAATCATATCAAGTATCTTTTCCAACCACAACGCTGTGAGACTAGATACCAGTTACAGGAAAAAAATCTGTAAAAAATACAAACACATGGAGGCTAAACAATACACTACTAAGTAACCAAGAGATCACTGAAGAAATCAAAGAAGAAATCAAAAAATACCGAGAAACAAATGACAATGAAAACACGACCCAAAACCTTTGGGATCAGCAAAAGCAGTTCTAAGAGGGAAGTTTATGGCAATACAATCCTACCTCAAGAAAAACAAACATCTCAAATAAACAACCTAACCTTGCACTTAAAGCAATTACAGAAAGAAGAACAAAAAACCCCCAAAGTTAGCAGAAGGAAAGAAACCACAACGATCAGGTCAGAAATAAATGAAAAAGAAATGAAGAAAACAATAGCAAAGATCAATAAAACTAAAAGTTGGTTATTTGAGAATATAAACAAAATTGCTAAACCATTAGCCAGACTCATCAAGAAAAAAAGGGAGAAGACTCAAATCAGTAGAATTAGAAATGAAAAAGGAGAAGTAACAACTGACACTGCAGAAATACAAAGAATCATGAGAGATTACTACAAGCAACTATATGTCAATAAAAATGACAACCTGGAAGAAATGGACAAATTCTTAGAAAAGCACAACCTTCCGAGACTGAACCAGGAAGAAACAGAAAAGATAAACAGACCAATCACAAGCACTGAAATTGAGACTGTGATTAAAAATCTTCCAACAAACAAAATCCCAGGCCCAGATGGCTTCACAGGCGAACTCTACCAAACATTTAGAGAAAAGCTAACACCTATTCTCAAAATCTTCCACAATATAGCAGAGGGAGGAGCACTCCCAACCTCATTCTACGAGGCCACCATCACCCTGATACCAAAATGAGACAAAGATGCCACAAAGAAAGAAAACTACTGGACAATATCACTGATGAACATAGATGCAAAAATCCTCAACAAAATACTAGCAAACAGAATCAAACAGCACATTAAAAGGATCATACACCAGGATCAAGTGGGGTTTATCCCAGGAATGCAAGGATTCTTCAGTATATGCAAATCAATCAAAGTGATACACTATATTAACAAATTGAAGGAGAAAAACCATATGATCATCTCAATACATGCAGAAAAAGCTTTTGACAAAATTCAGCACTCATTTCTGATAAAAACCCTCCAGAATGTATGCATAGAGGGAACTTACCTCAACATACTAAAGGCTGTATATGACAAACCCACAGCCAACATCATTCTCAATGGTGAAAAACTGAAACCATTTCCTCTAAGATCAGGAAAAAGACAAAGTTGTCCACTCTCACCACTATTATTCAACATAGTTGTGGAAGTTTTAGCCACAGCAATCAGAGAAGAAAAAGAAATAAAAGGAATCCAAATCAGAAAAGAAGAAGTAAAGCTGTCACTCTTTAGAGATGACATGATACTGTACATAGAGAAACCTAAAGATGCTACCAGAAAACTACTGAAGCTAATCTATGAATGTAGTAAAGTAGCAGGATACAAAATTAATGCACCAAAATCTCTTGCATTCCTATACACTAATGATGAAAAGTCTGAAAGAGAAATTAAATAAACACTCCCACTTACCATGGCAACAAAAAGAATAAAATACCTAGGATTAAACCTACCTAAGGAGACAAAATACTTGCATGCAGAAAACGATAAGACACTGAAGAAAAAAATTAAAGATGATACCAATAGGTGGAGAGATATACCATGTTCTTGGACTGGAAGAATCAATATTATGAAAATGACTATACTACCCAAAGCAATCTACAGATTCAATGCAATTGCTATCGAACAACCACTGGCATTTTTCACAGAACTAGAACAAAAAATTTCACAATTTGTATGGAAACACAAACGACCCCAAATAGCCAAAGTAATCTTGAGAAAGAAAAATGGAGCTGGAGGATAAGGCTCCCGGACTTCAAACTATATGACAAAGGTACAGTCATCAAGACAGTATGGTACTGGCACAAACAGAAATATAGATTGATGGAACAGGATAGAAAGGCCAGAGATTGGATGGGGGGAAGACGGCGGAAGAGTAAGACATGGAGATCATCATCCTCCCCACAGATACACCAGAAATACATCTACACGTGGAATAACTCCTACAGAACACCTACTGAACGCTGGCAGAAGACCTCAGACCTCCCAAAAGGCAAGAAAGTCCCCACGTACCTGGGTAGGGCAAAAGAAAAAAGAATAATCAGAGACAAAAGGATAGGGACGGGACCTGCACCAGTGGGAGGGAGCTGTGAAGGAGGAAAGGTTTCAACACACTAGGAGCCCCTTCGCGGGCGGAGACTGCAGGTGGCGGAGGGGGAAAGCTTCGGAGCTGCGGCGGAGAGCACAGCAACAGGGGTGCGGAGGGCAAAGCAGAGAGATTCCCGCACAGAGGATCGGTGCCAACCGGCACTCACCAGCCCGAGAGGCTTGTCGACTCACCCTCCAGAGCAGGCGGGGCTGGGAGCTGAGGCTCGGGCTTCAGAGAGAGGTTGGAGCGCAGGGAGAGGACTGGGGTTGGTGGTGTGAACAAAGCCTGCAGGGGGTTAGTGAACCACGGCTAGCCAGGTGGGAGTCTGGGGAAAAGTCTGGACCTGCCGCAGAGGCAAGAGACTTTTTCTTCCCTCTTGTTTCCTGCTGCGCGAGGAGAGGGGATTAAGAGCACTGCTTAAAGGAGCTCCAGAGACGGCCTTGAGCCACGGCTAAAATCGCGGACCCCAGAGACGGGCATGAGACGCTAAGGCTGCTGCTGCCGCCACCAAGAAGCCTGTGTGCGAGCACAGGTCACTATCCACACCCCGCTTCCGGGAGCCTGTGCAGCCTGCCACTGCCAGGGTCCCGGGATCCAGGGACAACTTCCCCAGGAGAACGCATGGCGCGCCTCAGGCAGGTGCAACGTCACGGTGGCCTCTGCCACCGCAGGCTTGCCCCGCACTCCGTACCCCTCCCTCCCCTCGGCCTGAGTGAGCCAGAGCCCCCGAAGCAGCTGCTCCTTTAACTCCGTCCTGTCTGAGCGAAGAACAGATGCCCTTCGGCGAGCAGCCTCAGAAGCAGCGGATTTAAGCTCCACAATCAACTTGATGTACCCGGCATCTGTGGAATACATGAATAGACAATGAATCATTCCAAATTGAGCAGGTGGACTTTGAGAGCAAGATTTACTATTTTTTCCCCTTTTCCTCTTTTGTGAGTGTATATGTGTATGCTTCTGTGTGAGATTTTGTCTGTATAGCTTTGCTGTCACCATTTGTCCTAGGGTTCTATCCGTCTGTTTTTTTTTTTTTCTTTTCTTTAAAAAAATTTTTTTTCTTAATAATTATTTTATATTTTAATAACTTTATTTCTTTATCGTACTTTATTTTATCTTTTCTTTCTTTCTTTCTTTCCTTCCCTCCTTCCTTCCTTCCTCCCTCCCTCCCTCCCTCCTTTCTTTCTTTCCTTCTTTCTCTTTCTTTCTTTCTTTTTTTCTTTCTTTCGTTCTTTCTTTTCTTTCTACTTTTTCTCCCTTTTATTCTGAGCCATGTGGATGAAAGGCTCTGGTGCTGCAGTCAGGAGTCAGTGCTATGCCTCTGAGGTGGGAGAGCCAACGTCAGGACACTGGTCCACAAGAGACCTCCCAGCTCCACATAATATCAAATGGTGAAAATCTCCCAGAGATCTCCATCTCAACACCAGCACCCAGCTTCACTCAATGACCAGCAAGCTACAGTGATGGACACCCTATGACAAACAAATAGCAAGACAGGAACACACCCCCACCCATTAGCAGAGAGGCTGCCTGAAATCATAATAAATCCACAGACTCCCCAAAACACACCACCAGACGTGGACCTGCCTACCAGAAAGACGAGATCCAGCCTCATCCACCAGAAAACAGGCAGTAGTCCCCTCCACCAGGAAGCCTACATAACCCACTGAACCAACCTTAGCCACTGGGGACAGACACCAAAAACAACGGGAACTATGAACCTGCAGCCTGCAAAAAAGGAGACCCCAAACACAGTAAGATAAGCAAAATGAGAAGACAGAGAAACACACAGCAGATGAAGGAGCAAGGTGAAAACCCACCAGACCTAACAAATGAAGAGGAAATAGGCAGTCTACCTGAAAAAGAATTCAGAATAATGATAATAAAGATGATCCAAAATCTTGGAAATAGAATAGACAAAATGCAAGAAACATTTAACAAGGACCTAGAAGAACTAAAGATGAAACAAGCAGTGATGAACAACACAATAAATGAAATTAAAAATACTCTAGATGGGATCAATAGCAGAATAACTGAGGCAGAAGAACGGATAAGTGACCTGGAAGATAAAATAGTGGAAATAACTACTGCAGAGCAGAATAAAGAAAAAAGAATGAAAAGAACTGAGGACAGTCTCAGAGACCTCTGGGACAACATTAAATGAACCAACATTCGAATTATAGGGGTTCCAGAAGAAAAAGAGAAAAAGAAAGGGACAGAGAAAATATTTGAAGAGATTATAGTTGAAAACTTCCCTAATATGGGAAAGGAAATAGTTAATCAAGTCCAGGAAGCACTGAGATCCCATAAAGGATAAATCCAAGGAGAAATACGCCAAGACACATATTAATCATATTAATCAAACTGTCAAGAATTAAAAAAGAAAGCATATTAAAAGCAGCAAGGGAAAAACAACAAATAACACACAAGGGAATCCCCATAAGGTTAACAGCTGATCTTTCAGCAGAAACTCTGCAAGCCAGAAGGGACTGGCAGGACATATTTAAAGTGATGAAGGAGAAAAACCTGCAACCAAGATTACTCTATCCAGCAAGGATCTCATTCAGATTTGATGGAGAAATTAAAACCTTTACAGACAAGCAAGAGCAGAGAGAGTTCAGCACCACCAAACCAGCTTTACAACAAATGCTAAAGGAACTTCTCTAGGCAAGAAACTCAAGAGAAGGAAAAGACCTACAATAACGAACCCAAAACAATTAAGAAAATGGGAATAGGAACATACATATCGATAATTACCTTAAATGTAAATGGACTAAATGCTCCCACCAAAAGACACAGATTGGCTGAATGGATACAAAAACAAGACCCATATATATGCTGTCTACAAGAGACCACTTCAGACCTAGAGACACATACAGACTGAAAGTAAGGGGATGGAAAAAGATATTCCATGCATATGGAAGCCAAAAGAAAGCTGGAGTAGCAATTCTCATTTCAGACAAAATAGACTTTAAAATAAAGACTATTAGAAGAGACAAAGAAGAACACTACATAATTATCAAGGGATCGATCCAAGAAGAAGATAAAACAATTGTAAATATTTATGCACCCAACATAGGAGCACCTCAATACATAAGGCAAATACTAACAGCCATAAAAGGGGAAATCGACAGTAACACATTCATAGTAGGGGACTTTAACACCCCACTTTCACCAACGGACAGATCATCCAAAATGAAAATAAATAAGGAAACACAACTTTTAACTGATACATTAAACAAGATGGACTTAATTGATATTGACATTCCATCCAAAAACAACAGAAAACACATTTTTCAAAAGTGCTCATGGAACGTTCTCCAGGATAGATCATATCTTGGGTCACAAATCAAGCCTTGGTAAATTTAAGAAAATTGAAATTGTATCAAGTATCTTTTCCGACCACAAAGCTATGAGACTAGGTATCAATTACAGGAAAAGATCTGTAAAAAATACAAACACATGAAGGCTAAACAATACACTACTTAATAACGAAGTGATCATTGAAGAAATCAAAGAGGAAATAAAAAAATACCTAGAAACAAATGACAATGGAGACACTATGATGAAAACCTATGGGACACAGCAAAAGCAGTTCTAAGAGGGAAGTTTATAGCAATACAATCCTACCTTAAGAAACAGGAAACATCTCGAATAAACAACATAACCTTGCACCTAAAGCAATTAGAGAAAGAAGAACGATAAACCTCCAAAGTTAGCAGAAGGAAAGAAATCATAAAGATCAGATCAGAAATAAATGAAAAAGAAATGAAGCAAACGATAGCAAAGATCAATAAAACTAAAATCTGGTTCTTCAAGAAGATAAACAAAATTGATAAACCATTAGCCAGACTCATCAAGGAAAAAAATGGAGAAGAATCAAATCAATAGAATTAGAAGTGATAAAGGAGAAGTAACAACTGACACTGCAGAAATACAAAAGATCATGAGAGATTACTACAACCAACAATATGCCAATAAAATGGACAACCTGGAAGAAATGGACAAATTCTTAGAAATGCACAACCTGCCAAGATTGAATCAGGAAGAAATAGAAAATATGAACAGACCAATCACAAGCACTGAAATTGAAACTGTGATTAAAAATCTTCAAACAAACAAAAGCCCAGGACCAGATGCCTTCACAGGCAAATTCTATCAAACATTTACAGAACAGCTAACACTGATCTTTCTCAAACTCTTCCAAAAGCAGAGGGAGGAACACTCCCAAACTCATTCTACGAGGCCACGATCACCTTGCTACCAAAACAAGACAAGGATGTCACAAAGAAAGAAATCCACAGGCCAATATCACTGATGAACATAGATGCAAAAATTCTCAACTAAATACTAGCAAACAGAATCCAACAGCACATAAAAAGGATCATATACCAGGATCAAGTGGGGTTTATTCCAGGAATGCAAGGATTCTTCAATATATGCAAATCAATCAATGTGATACACCATATTAACAAATTGAAAGAGAAAAACCATATGATCATCTCAATAGATGCAGAGAAAGCTGACAAAATTCAACACCGATTTATGATAAAAACCCTGCAGAAAGTAGGCACAGAGGGAACTTTCCTCAACATAATAAAGGCCATATAAGACAAACCCACAGCCAACATCGTCCTTAATGGTGAAAAACTGAAAGCATTTCCACTAAGATCAGGAACAAGACAAGGTTGCCCACTCTCACCACTCTTACTCAACATAGTTTTGGAAGTTTTAGCCACAGAAATCAGAGAAGAAAAGGAAATAAAAGGAATCCAATTTGGAAAAGAAGAAGTAAAGCTGCCACTGTTTGCAGATGACATGATACTATACATAGAGAATCCTAAAGATGCTACCAGAAAACTATTAGAGCTAATCAATGAATTTGGTAAAGTAGCAGGATACAAAATTAATGCACAGAAATCTCTGGCATTCCTATATACTAATGATGAAAAATCTGAAAGTGAAATCAAGAAAACACTCCCATTTACCATTGCAACAAAAAGAATAAAATATCTAGGAATAAACCTACCTAAGGAGACAAAAGACCTGTATGCAGAAAATTATAAGACACTGATGGAAGAAATTAAAGATGATACAAATAGATGGAGAGATATACCATGTTCTTGGATTGGAAGAATCAACATTGTGAAAATGACTCTACTACCCAAAGCAATCTACAGATTCAATGCAATCCGTATCAAAGTACCACTGGCATTTTTCACAGAACTAGAACAAAAAATTTCACAATTTGTATGGAAACACAAAAGACCCCGAATAGTGAAAGCAATCTTGAAAATGAAAAACGGAGCTGGAGGAATCAGCCTCCCTGACTTGAGACTATACTACAAGCTACACTAATAGAGACAGTATGGTACTGGCACAAAAACAGAAAGATAGATCAATGGAACAGGAAAGAAAGCCACGAGATAAACCCACGCACATATGGTCACCTTATCTTTGATAAAGGAGACGGGAATGTACAGTGGAGAAAGGACAGCCTCTTCAATAAGTGGTGCTGGGAAAACTGGACAGGTACATGTAAAAGTATGAGATTAGATCACTCCCTAACACCATACACAAAAATAAGCTCAAAATGGATTAAAGCCCTAAATGTAAGGCCAGAAATGATCAAACTCTTAGAGGAAAACATAGGCAGAACACTCTATGACATAAATCACAGCAAGATGCTTTTTGACCCACCTCCTAGAGAAATGGAAATAAAAACAAAAATAAACAAATGGGACTTATGAAACTTCAAAGCTTTTACACAGCAAAGGAAACCATAAACAAGACAAAAGACAACCTTCAGAATGGGAGAAAATATTTGCACATGAAGCAAGTGACAAAGGATTAATCTCCAAAATTTATAAGCAGCTCATGCAGCTCAATAACAAACAACCCAATCCAAAAATGGGCAGAAGACCTAAATAGACATTTCTCCAAAGAAGATACACAGACTGCCAAAAAACACATGAAAGAATGCTCAACATCATTAATCATTAGAGAAATGCAAATCAAAACTACAATGACATATCATCTCACACAAGTCAGAATGGCCATCATCAAAAAATCTAGAAACAATAAATGCTGGAGAGGGTGTAGAGAAAAGGGAACACTCTTGCACTGCTGGTGGGAATGTGAATTGGTACAGCCACTATGGAGAACAGTATGGAGGTTCCTTAAAAAACTACAAATCGAACTACCATATGACCCAACAATCCCACTATTGGGCATATCCCCTGAGAAAACCATAATTCAAAAAGAGTCATGTACCAAAGTGTTCGTTGCAGCTCTGTTTACAATAGCCCGGAGATGGAAACAACCTAAGTGTCCATCATCGGATGAATGGATAAAGAAGATGTGGCACATCTATACAATGGAATATTACTCAGCCATAAAAAGAAACGAAATTGAGCTATTTGTAATGAGGTGGACAGACCTAGAGTCTGTCATACAGAGTGAAGTAAGTCAGAAAGAGAAAGACAAATACCGTATACTAACACATATATATGGAATCTAAGAAAAAAAAAGGTCATGAAGAACCTAGGGGTAAGACAGGAATAAAGACACAGACCTACTAGAGAATGGACTTGATGATATGGGGAGGGGGAAGGGTAAGCTGTGACAAAGCGAGAGAGTGGCATGGATATATATATACACTACCAAATGTAAAATAGTTAGCTAGTGGGAAGCAGCCACATAGCACAGGGAGATCAGCTCAGTGCTTTGTGACTGCCTGGAGGGGTGGGATAGGGAGGGTGGGAGAGAGGGAGACGCAAGAGGGAAGAGATATGGGAACATATGTATATGTATAACTGATTCACTTTATTATACAACAAAAACTAACAAACCATTGTAAAGCAGTTGTACTCCAATAAGATGTAAAAAAAAAAAAAAAAGAAAGCCCAGAGATCAACCCACATACTTATGGTTATCTTATTTTTGATAAAGGACGCAAGAATATACAATGGAGAAAAGACAGCCTCTTCAATAAGTGGTTCTGGGAAACTGGACAGCTACATGTAAAAGAATGAAATTAGAACACTCCCTAACACCATACACAAAAATAAACTCAAAATGGATTAAAGACCTAAATGTAAGGCCAGACACTATCAAACTCTTAGAGGAAAACATAGGCAAAACACTCTATGACATAAATCGCGACAAGATCCTTTTTTTTTTTTAACATCTTTATTGGGGTATAATTGCTTTACAGTGGTGTGTTAGTTTCTGCTTTATAACAAAGTGAATCAGTTATACATATACATATGTTCCCATATCTCTTCCCTCTTGCGTCTCCCTCTCTCCCACCCTCCCTATCCCACCCCTCCAGGCAGTCACAAAGCACTGAGCTGATCTCCCTGTGCTATGTGGCTGCTTCCCACTAGCTATCTACCTTACGTTTGGTAGTGTATATATGTCCATGCCTCTCTCTCGCTTTGTCACAGCTCACCCTTCCGCCTCCCCATATCCTCAAGTCCATTCTCTATTAGGTCTGTGTCTTTATTCCTGTCTTACCCCTATGTTCTTCATGACTTTTTTTTCTTAAATTCCATATATATGTGTTAGCATACGGTATTTGTCTTTCTCTTTCTGACTTACTTCACTCTGTATGACAGACTCTAGGTCTGTCCACCTCATTACAAATAGCTCAATTTCGTTTCTTTTTATGGCTGAGTAATATTCCATTGTATAGATGTGCCACATCTTCTTTATCCATTCATCCGATGATGGACACTTAGGTTGTTTCCATCTCCGGGCTATTGTAAATAGAGCTGCAACGAACATTTTGGTACATGACTCTTTTTGAATTATGGTTTTCTCAGGGGATATGCCCAATAGTGGAATTGTTGGGTCATATGGTAGTTCTATTTGTAGTTTTTTAAGGAACCTCCATACTGTTCTCCATAGTGGCTGTACCAATTCACATTCCCACCAGCAGTGCAAGAGTGTTCCCTTTTCTCTACACCCTCTCCAGCATTTATTGTTTCTAGATTTTTTGATGATGGCCATTCTGACTTGTGTGAGATGATATGTCATTGTAGTTTTGATTTGCATTTCTCTAATGATTAATGATGTTGAGCATTCTTTCATGTGTTTTTTGGCAGTCTGTGTATCTTCTTTGGAGAAATGTCTATTTAGGTCTTCTGCCCATTTTTGGATTGGGTTGTTTGTTTTTTTGTTATTGAGCTGCTTATAAATTTTGGAGATTAATCCTTTGTCAGTTGCTTCATTTGCAAATATTTTCTCCCATTCTGAGGGTTGTGTTTTGGTCTTGTTTATGGTTTCCTTTGCTGTGCAAAAGCTTTAAAGTTTCATTAGCAAGATCCTTTTTGACCCACCTTCTAAAGAAATGGAAATAAAAACAAAAATAAACAAATGGGACCTAATGAAACTTAAAAGCTTTTGTACGGCAAAGGAAACCATAAACAAGATGGAAAGACAACCCTCAGAATGGGAGAAAATATTTGCAAATGAAGCAACTGATAATGGATTAATCTCCAAATATACAAGCAGCTCATGCAGCTCAATATCAAAAGAACAAACAACCCAATCCAAAAATGGGCAGAAGACCTAAATAGACATTTCTCCAAAGAAGATATACAGATTGCCAACAAACACATGAAAGGATGCTCAACACTACTAATAATTAGAGAAATGTAAATCAAAACTACAATGGGTATCAGCTCACACCAGTCAGAATGGCCATCATCAAAATATCTACAAACAATAACTGCTGGAGAGGGTGTGGAGAAATGAGAACCCTCTTGCACTGTTGATGGGAATGTAAATTGATACAGCCACTATGGAGAACAGTATGGAGGTTCCTTAAAAAACTAAAAATAGAACTACCATACAACCCAGCAATCCCACTACTGGGCATACACCCTGAGGAAACCATAATTCAAAAAGAGTCATGTACCAAAATGTTCATTGCATCTCTATTTACAATAGGCAGGTCATGGAAACAACCTAATTGTCCAACGACTGATGAATGGAGAAGAAGATGTGGTACATATATACCATGGAATATTACTCAGCCATAAAAAGAAATGAAATTGAGTTATTTGTAGTGAGGTGGATGGACCTAGAGTCTGTCATACAGAGTGAAGTAAGTCAGAAAGAGAAAAACAAATACTGTATGCTAAAAGAGAAAAACAAATACCGTATGCTAAAAGAGAAAAACAAATACCGTATGCTAACACAAATATATGGAATCTAAAAAAAAAAAAAAGTTTATGAAGAAGCTAGGGGAAGGACAGAATAAAGATGCAGACGTAGAGAATGGACTTGAGGACACAGGGAGGGGGAACTGTAAACTGGGACGAAATGAGAGAGTGGCATGGACATATATACACTACCAAATGTAAAATAGATAGCTAGTGGGAAGCAGCCACATAGCACAGGGAGATCAGCTCAGTGCTCTGTCACCACCTAGAATGGTGGGCTAGGGAGGGTGGGAGGGAGATGCAAGAGGGAGGAGATATGGGGATATATGTATATGTATAACTGTTTCACTTTGTTATAAAGCAGAAACTAACACACCATTGTAAAGCAGTTATACTCCAATAAAGATGTTAAAACAGAAAAGAAATTTAAATATAGGTAGAGAGAAATATTGATAGCATGTGTAATTATTAAACTCATTAGCATTTTGTCTTTTCTCTTCTGCTGAGTAACCATTAGCAAGCAGATGGAAATGTAATGTTCCCCTTCCCTCTTGCTGAAGAACAGCAAGGCCTGTGAGATTGGAGACTCTTGCTCCAAAATGGATTGAACATCTTTGGTATTTCAATCATAGCAAGAGTGAGCAAGCTGGACATTTATCTTGGTGGGGGGGATGATTTAAGGGTAACAGAGAACATGGCCCAGACCTAGAGAGAGAGTTGGATTTCTTAAGACTAGGAGATGGAAGAATCAAGTGATGGGTTTCTGTTCCCGGGCTGTATTGTATGTGCCCCACAGGTGTGCATGGCTCTTGGAAATCTGGGGCCTGAACATCAGCCCCTTCTGAGCCCTGACACCAGGGAGTTCCACCACTGAATGGTCTGTGAGGGCTGGGACCACAGCTTAAGCTCAGAAGCTTTTCCAATTTTCCCAGGTTGTTAAGCCTTTGGGGTCTTTAACAATCTCGAGGGAGTCACTGGCCAACCCCAATAGCAGGTAGGTGAGGGGCTAAGTCATATTTAATGGGATGTGGGGGAAATTTTTTTAATGTGATTTTTTCCTTGCATTAAAATATTATAGGAAAGAACATATACATTTAGGCAGATAGATAGATAGATAGATAGATAGATAGATAGATAGATAGATAGACATGAAACACTAGAAGGAAATACTCCAAAATGTTAATGGTAGTTAACATTTGGAAGTTGGTTCGTAGGTATTTTTTTTCTTCTTTATATATTTTATATTTTTCCAAAATTCTGAAAAACACCTAAGTTGCTTTTAGAATTAGGAAAAAATACAAGAAATGTCATTCTTTAAAATCAAAGCACATCGCTTATTCACCTTTTTTATACGCAGCATCTAGCCCACTTCTGGTACACACAGCAGGCAGTCAAAAAATGATAACTAAATTAAATTAAATAAACAATTCAAAGCCCAGGCTATCATGGTAAGTTAATATAATCACCCTGCTGTGCAAGAAACAGTCCATGCACATATGAAAGAAAGTTATTCTGAGAATAGCTATTCTGAAAATATCATTCTATATAAGACTATTAAAATTATCATGAGAGGAGTATTATGTAAGCATTAAACAAAGGCAATCTGGGCTCATGGACAGTGTCCTTAATTTGGAGATAGACTTCATTTAGGTCCCCATGTTATCACTAAGTTTATCCTTTTGGTTAGTCATTGACCTCTCCAAACCTCCAATACCTCATCTATAAACATAAGTTCCATCAATTGAAACATGGCATTGTTAAGGTCAAATGGAGCGTAGAATGTCAAAGCAATTTTGAAACTATGATATTCTATACCAGACTATTTTGATGATTAGAGAATGTATTTGGTAGAATGTAAAGACTAAGAACATATTGGTTAATTATTTTAAATCATTTATCAAGTGAAAAAAAATTAAACTAGACATCCATATAATGCTCCTGCCTCTTTGTCCAGTCAGTGATCTTATATCAGCCGTTAACATAATGACAAACAAATGTGATAAAAAATAAAGTTAGAAGAAATGGAGGCAGGTTAGTGACTCCCTATACTTTGCCATGTGGTTCAATCACATTTTCATTCATTCAAGAATATTGATTGTGTCAGACACTTCTAGGGGCTGGAGACTCAGGAGTGAGCCAGATAAGTGTCTCTGCCCTTGTATAGCTTTCATTTCAGTGGGGAAGAGATCAACAATCAACAAGTAAACAAATAAACCAGAAAATCTAAGATTGAGATACATGCTATGAAGAAAATAAGCAGGACTGCGGTCACCACCTCCAAGACGGTCCGCAATGATCCTGCCTCCTGATGTTCACACCCTTGTGTAGTCCTCTCCCCCTTATATAAAGTTGGTCTGACTGACCAGTACAATGTGGAAGAAGTGATGGTTTGTCACTTCCAAGATTAAGTTAGAGAAGACACTATGTCTTCTATTCCTGTCACCCTCTCATGTTCTGGCTCACTCTGGGGGAGAAGCCAACTGCCATGTATTGAGGACACCCAGACAGCCTATGAGGAGTCCCATGTGGCAACTGAGTGTCCTCAATAAGACACTGAGGCGCCCCTGGCAATGGGTGAACAGTCTTAGAAGCAGATCCACCAGCCCTTCAGGGGACTGTACCCAGCCGACTGCTTGACTGCAACCTCATGAGAGACCCTGAGCCAGACCACTAGCTCTCAGATTCCTGACACACAGAAAATTTGAGGTGGACAGTAAGTCTTGTTTTAAGCTGCTGAGTTTGGGGCAAGTTGTTAGACATTTGTTAGATAACTAGTTACAGGTACGATGAAATAAATTGGGCCATGGTTTGAGAAGAACTACTTGAGGAGATTATATTTGTTCCAAGACCTGAAGGACAAGAATGACTATGCAAAGAAAAGGTAGATTAAGGAGAGAACCAGCAGAATTGGGAAGGACTTGGAATGTTTGAGAAGCAAACAACCTTTTCTCCCCAGTCTGAGTCTGTGCACTGATTAGACAAATCTCCATTCTGACCCTAATGCTGGCAATGCCCATTTCCCACGGCCTCATCTCCCACACTTATGCTCTTTCCTCCAGGCTTTCTCAATAGAGGAACTAATGGGTTTAAAACCCCACAGTCTGGTCTATTGAGACCCCAGAGTATAGTGACCAAAAACACTCAGTGGTACAAGAGGTTCTTAGATACGAAACTCAGCTCCACGGTCTTCATCTCTCTAAACCTCATTTTGGTCATTTATTAAATAAGCCTTTCAAAGATTAAATGAAATAACATATGTAAAATAGCACAGGCCTGGCCATGGGAAATACACAGAGATGGGAGCTATCATTCAATTATTTCTCTTCCTTGCCTGGCCAAATCCCTCTCACTCTTTAGAATCAAACCAAATGCAGATCTCATCCAAGAAGTTTCTGCCACTACACTTACCCCCTCTTTTGAACTTGTAATGCATGCATTGCCAACTGACAACCTCCCTGGGGATAGATGGCGCATGAGGGCTATTGCTCTCTGCGGAAACTACAAGGGTGTTCAGGACAATTTTTTAAGCCATGGGCAGGCTTCCTTTTCTTATCTGCTATAGGCCCCAGTGACGGAAGGTCTGCTCCCTCCCCTCTCTTCTGTACTACCTTCTTGAGGTTGGTTGTGGAGTAGGACACAGCCTCTAAAATACCCACCCCTTCCTTGTTGCCACAAAGGAAAACACGGTGGCCTTTATAACCTAATGTCAGCTGCCTGATGTCCTCTTGAAACTTTCTGGAACTGAGGGGCAAAGATGGGGGACAATCTCGGCATCAATTTAAGAAATGCTCAAGCATGAATTAACATCACCCCAGTATCTCAGGACTCAAAAAATGCTGTTTCCCTAGTCTCCCCTAGTTTTGATTGCTTGCTTCCAGTGAGTTCTTTCCACTGCTGGTTTGTGTCTTCCCTCTTCCAGTCATTCTCTCCTCTCCAGCCGAATCCACACCAATGTGGGATGGGGCTCCCTTTTGCTTTCCAGTCTCCCACAAATGATCACCACTGGACAGGGGTGTAAGGCAGAGCTCTGAGAGCAACAAAGGAACTTCCGTGCAATCTGCACAACAAACAGCCAAACACTTCTTATTACAACTCCTGTTACTAACATTCCACCAGCTCCAACATCCTGAAATTTGTTGTCCTTCCCCAAACACACTGATAATCACCACGGAGGAAAAAAGCTTAAAAAAAAAAAAAACAGGAAGTTCAAAGGGTAAAAAAAGTTACACATTTCTTGCCATGGATTCTAGATCTATCATTCTGACTCTCTTTGTCAAATGGCACCAAAGCCCAGTTAACCAAAGATTTGTCCTTTTTTTTTCTTCTCGCTGTTGTTCTCTCTAAATGATTGCCTCTTTTCTACAGTCACCCACCTTACATTAGATTAAACTCTATTTTCTTCAAGAACCCTCCTTGCCTTAAACCAAAGACGCAAACCAGAGTTGTGAACTATTGTCTATGTGCCTACCTTCCTCCAATGTGTGATCGACATTTCCAAGCTCCTCCACAATGGAGGGTCCCACCTCCAAGGGTTCCCAAGTTCTCACCTGCCCTAATTGACGTTAACAGCTTAGCCTTCCTTCCCCTGCTTGATTAGAAATCCTTTGGGGCACATGCCTATGGTCTTTCCTTTTTTGACCCTGTGCCCCCAGTACCTACTCCAAGTCACAGAAGGCCTTATGTCCTAATTGATTGATTGATTCTCAAACCCACACCCACTTATCAGTTTTTGCTTTCTTTGTAACTGACCTCATCCACATTTACCCATGGCAAAGGCACCATATGTCAGTTCTTATGTTGGACTAAATAAAGAAAAGAAATTTAGAAAGAGCTTCACACATCATCTGGGTAATTATCCTGCATTTATAATAGACCAGATTAATGTCCCTGCATTAATAAATGACTCAAATGCTGCTGTAAGGGCTGAGCTGATTATCTGAGTTGATTACTTAACTCACTCTATTTTAAAAATCCTGTGATCTGATGTGGCAGAACAGAACCGAAATGTTCTTTAGCTTCAGCAAGGAATAAAGTTGTTCTCTGATATGGGGGTGGGGTGATTGGCTGGTGGATTCCAGACTTGACAGCACAGCCACAAGAGCCCAAAGAGTGGGCGGTTTTGTGGTCTGCTTGGCTCCTTGCCTGGCTTCCTTCTTAACATTCAAACCTAAATCCACTTAAGCCTTTACTTTAAAATCTGGCCCTGCTCCAGACTCAGATGACAAGCTTGTCCACTTGCCCTAAGCTGAGGAAGTACAAAGGAGCCTTAAGCCAATAACCTGGACAGTTGGTAGGACTTTATTCTGGGTTCTGGCTTCATTTTGGTACTGGTACCCTAGTTCCCAGATAAGTAGGTTTCTGCTTTGTAACCAAGTGGCAGTATGTTGCCCTATAGGTAAGTTCCAGCTCCCAACCCCATGTGGGCATCCATGGCAAAAAAAATTGCCTCCCTGGAATCCTGGAATTCACCTATCCTGTTCTTGCTTGGGTTTGATAAATCTTGAATTTAGCTTGAGCTTTCCAATGATACTTTACCCCATCTCTTCCTACCTCCAGAGACAATCCTCCCCATTGTGGATCAAAAGTGCTCAATCCTTAAATCAGTGCTTCCTAAACTTTTACAATGTCCTGGCACACATAGGAAATAAGACTTATTCATTTCTGAGATGTAATTGACATATAACATTGTATTAATTTCAGAGGTACAACATAATGATTCGATATTTGTATATATTGTGAAATGATCTCCACAGTAAGTATAAAATCCATCACCTCACATAGTTACACCAGTTTTTTTTCTTGTGATGAAACTTGTAAGATCTCCTCCTCAGTGACTTTCACATATACAAAACAGTATTATTAACTATAGTCACCACACTGCGTATACAAGACTTGTTCTCAGTCAGAGGTGACTGGCCCAAGGAGGGACCCCAGCCACCCCAGACCCTTCCGAGCCACATACCTGCTTAGGGGACCACTACTTGGGCACACTGGTAACCCATTCATGGCCTGCCTGCATGCTTATTCTTTGGACAACCTGTCCATAAGGGGCTAGGTGGCCTTTGGGTCCATTGTTCTCACAGTTGGTCTTTGGGTCAGCTTGGACTTTCAGGCCTTCTTATCCTTTAGCCCTGGTTTTCTCTGTAAAGTAGTAATGTTTCTATATTGTACGTCAACTCAAACAAAGGTGTGAGGGATGCAGGTATGGAAAACTTGAATTTTCTTCAAACCTAAGTTGCCTATTCAAAAAGCCTGCCAATTCAAAAGAATGAGGATCTCAGAGATAAGGTAGAAGACTTGAAAAGCAAGGCTTCTCTCTTTTCCTACCTTCCATTACACGTTTCCCACATATAGTTAGTATTATTACATTACGTGACTTTAAATAATATTACTAGCTCCCAAACACGTGGCAACGACTTTATGCCACGCAACAGGCTAAACTCTTTCCAGGCATCATCTTGTTGATTCCTCACATCATCTCTGAGGCAGAAATCATCCCCATTTCACAGGTGAGCAAACAGAGGCTGAGGGTTAAACAACTACCCCAGGAAGTGATATCCAGAACTTGAACTCAGATCAGTCTGACTCCAAAATCCTTGCTCTTAAGTGAGATCAATCATGTAAAGCATTAGCATTGTGTCTGGAATATTGTAATATACTAGGTATAAAACTTATTCCAAAGACTCTTTTTTAAGCAATATCATATTTCTTTATTTTCTTTGAACCAAATTAAATCTGACTTCAAGTCCCTATTCCATAGCTGGATTTTAACCTCAGTCGTTATGGAATGTCCCCTCCATTGGGAGACTCATCTCCTTAGGTCTTCCGCGTTTCTGCACATCTGCTGAGCAGAGGTACTAACTGCCCTTTGTTCCAGATCATCTTTTCAAAGATATTTCTATAGCAAACAGCCTCAGAAGACAGAGGGAATGTCTCCCTCCAGAGCAAAGGGCAGGCATGCTTACCGTCCATTATACAAGACTGGCATTCCCTAAGCTCAGGGTTCCTGTCCTATAATATAACCCACTGCTTGTGTAGATATCATCTGGCCCTCCTCACGTCACCCTATGGGCACTGGAACTGAGGGAATCAATACAAAAATGATGATACTATGGTTACTAGTATTGCTGTAATAATCTACCCTTTATCTCTGATCTAAGAGTGTAATATCTTCTGCCAGCATCCATGAAACAGTTATGCGTTAACTTATCAGCTTGGAAGTAGGATAAGGTCTCAGACCCTTCACAGTTCTTAAAACCCCTCCCTCTCTAAAAATCTCACAGAAACCTGAGAGGCTTATATAGTACCCAGAAAAACAGACACAGACCTTCAATCTCCCATCCATGTGGTCACAGCAGATGCTTTATGACTGAGGCTCACTTTGTCCAGAGAGGGACCTTGACCCCAATGGCCCTGAGTCAAAACAGACAGTGGAATCTTTGCCTTGACTAGCAAATCCTGGGCCTAGGGTCCAGCCTTCATACTGCCATTCCCCTCTAGCCCTGCTACTCCTGGGTCCGCTGTGACAGAACAGAGTGTAGGTCTCCTCGACGTTAAGATCTTGCTAGTCTCGGAGGATTTCTTCTCTCTCCTGTTCTTCCATCTCTTCTCTCTCTTTTTCCTGCTCTCTCCTGATCTCCAGGGCACCTTAGTATAATCACCTCAACAAGTTTCGTCTTCCACCAAAAACAGGAAGAGAAGTCCCCTCCTGGGCCATGCTTCCCCTGAGGTAAGTGAACCCAAGGAGTGGCCACCTCCTCTCTAGCCCAGGAAAGACAAAACGCAGCTCATGTCTCAATAAAGGATCCTGCCATGACAGTAACCTCCCAGCGTGGTTAATTGTGATTCTGTTCACTTTTTCTACCAGTAGTATCTCTTTACCCCTTTTTTGTATCTTTGGCTTCAGGTGTACGCAGGGAATGTTTCTCTTGGTCTCTCCCTCAATTACATTGAGCCAATGGGAAGGAAACTATCTTAGCTTTCTTTCTTCCAGCCCATCAAATTAAGAACATTATCTGAAGTACCACCACAAATAAATAAACAAAATAATGATGATGATGTGATGATGATGACAATTAACACTCTCTTTGTAACCTACATATATTTCTTCTTCTTGCTTGGCTGGCCCCAACAAAGAAGTTTGGGGAAATGAGCTGAGAGAAAGTGAAACCAATTCTGCTTTAAAAGGATTCTTGACAATCTTTGGGTTTTGCCTTATTTGCAACCAATTAGGTCAACGCTGATAGACTTTAACCACTAATTTTACTGAAATGTGTATGGCAGTTGACATAACTGCACTGGCAAGATTTCCTACAGGTGCCAACTCTTCTGCTCTCCCAATTTTAAATAAATCTTCAACTCTCTTACTCCCTGAGCAGTCCTGGGTATGTGTCAGCACTTGGTTTTAATGACGCAGTCTCCATCTACCTCTCCTGCAAGGCATGGACAATGCATACACCCTTGGGGTGACGAGCTTGTTACAAAGAAATGTGGCCCTAGTTATATTTTCAGAGATCCCACATAAATAATTCTAGGCTGCAAAAGAAGCAACTGAATCATCTCTCTCATATTTTTATCCCCCTTGGAATTTGGGGGACTGTAAACTCCCTCTTGCATGAGGGCAGCGTCCTCTTCATGCTGTCTCCCCTAAGCCTAGGACAGTGCTTTGCCCCTAAAAAAGTATTCAATAAATATTTGTTGACTAAATGAATGACTATGTGAATAAATGAATATATTTTAAGAGCTAAAAGATTAAAATATCATTGGATTCAGATCCAACGTGAAAATGCTGCTGTTTTGGTTTTTTATGGAACCAGCCCTTAAATAAATTGTTCCCTGTAAGTTTGGTACTTCAAGCGGGTCCTCTCCTATCAACAAAACAAAATTAGTCACCACCTGAACCCTGTAAATATCAGGGTGCTTTCCTTCCAGGTGTTTGTTAGTGTAATCATGTACCGTGTTTCTCAACAGGGGCACCTCCGCCAGTTTGTCTGGGATAGTTCCAAGCACTGCAGGATACAACCCCATTCCTGTCCCCACTAAATGTCAGAGGTGTTGCCCAGTGTGACTTCCCACAACATCCCCACTTATTACTCAACGCTCCCCTTCAGAACTGATTCTAGATTTTTATTGGTTGAATCGTATCTAGGACTCCCCCATTTCCTTAAAGATGAAGTTCAAACCTAATCAAACCCGATCAAGTCCTTCAGGACTTATTCCATTGCCACTGGCATTCTTATTTCCTGCGATAGCCCCACATACCCTTGCCTCCAGCATCACCAAGCTCCCTGACGCTGCGCACATGTGCCTTGCTCTTCCCTGTGCCTGGACCTTCACTCATGCTTCTCCCTCCGCCTAGATGTCCATCCAGTCCCTGCCCCCCACACCCACCCAACTAACTAGGACTCATCCTGCAAGGACAGCTCGAGGATCTCCTTGTTTTGGCAGCATGTCCTGACAATCTCTCCATATCGGCCACCACTCAGAAATTTTACACCTGTTTGTTTCATTATCAGTCTCCCCCCCCACCGCCATTGACCACTGGGATCTCTGGAAATAGAGAGTTTGGCTTCCCCAAACTTCTGATTCCTCAGTACCTAACACTACATGCACTAGAGCATACCACGTAACCCACTGAGGTATGCCGTGTGCAGTATACACATAAAGGATGTCACTCGATAGCAATGCCCTGGGAGCATGCCACATGTTGGGCTCTGGGAATAAGACTGACATGAGCCCTTCCCTCCTGTCTAGAGGAGAGGACAGACATTAAACTAGTAATTTAAAGTGTGGCGTGAATAATAAAAGAGAAGGTACAGAGGGAGGGCTATGGGAGAGTAGAGCCTGGGGCTCTGTCATGCCTGGGCCCCACAAGGGCAGGATGAGCAGGGTTAGCTGAGCAAGCTTCCTTGCTTGTCCCCTCTCAAGCTTCCTTGAGAATGCCCCCAGCAGAGGCAGGATGTGGAAGGGTCAAGAGTGACACTCTGTTCACTCTCTTTCACAGCTTTATTAATACATTCAGAGTCAAGTTCTGAAGTCCAGCTCCCTAGGGCAGCACGCAGGGGCCACCGTTCCTGATGCATCTGACTCTGAGCTAGTCACACATCAGCCTCAGTTCTCACTTCTGTCAAATGGGGATCATGATCTTACTCTATGACACGTTTGCTATAGACAGGATTATCTATTTAAAGTGCCTAGCACAGTCTGGCACCTAGTAAGAGTCCCGTAAAGATTACCTCTTATCATTTATTATTATTGTTCAACAAACATTTATGGGCCTGCATACCGTGTGCTAGCTACTCACTAATCACGGGATGAAAAAGAAGTAAGATGTGATGCTGGCACTGGAAGGGCAGGAGACAGATGTGAGCGAATGCAGGCAATGCACACAAAGGAAATGCTCCATAAAACATGGTTTGGGTGGCTGCCGTTGTTGTTGTTAGAAGTAGTAATGGTAATAAACTAGCGCAGTGGAGTGCCCGCGGGGTTACGGTGGAATCTGGGCGCTCATTCGCCCTCTGCCTTCCCTCCTGCTTCCATACCCCACCTGTGATGCCGTCCTTATCCCCTAAGCCAGCCCCAGCACCGTCAGCATTAAAGACCTAATACCGGCCGCCCCCTCTGTGCTCCAGTTTAGCGCTGAATGAATGAGAGCGTCTTGTCTTGTTTGCTGCTTTTTCACAAGTGGGACTAGAAAAATAGATAGGCCTGTAAATGGTGTGTTCTACAATGTTAAAATAAGGGAAGGGAATGGACTTGGGAGCCTGTTCCAAGGGATCAAAGAAATATGTTTGTCATGAAAAAGTCATATATCAAAACTGGCCAACAAATCATGTGGCATCTTGGAGTCATTTTATTATAGTTAACTTTCCTTACTGTTGGTTAAAAATAGATTTCTCCATCCCTAACCCTGACCAGACATATTAAGTCAGAAAGTCCGTGGGTGAAATGTGGGAATCTGTTTTTAACGTGCTGCCCAAATGATAATTACTAAAGAGAACTTTGGGAAATACTGGCTTGTTCCAGTTACTGCTGCTGAGAACCAAACACACCAAAACTAAGTGGAATAAAATAACAACGTTATTATTTTCACAGATTCTGGGGATCAGTGATTTGGAGAAGAAAAAGGGAGAGTGCTTGTCTCTACTCCTCAGTGCCTGCAAAGACTGCCATCTGAAGGTTTCACTCTGTCAGCCAGCGTGCCCACAGCTGCCTCTCCAGCATGGCAGTCTCAAGCGTGGGTAGATTTCTTTACAAGGTGGCTGGCTTCTGTCAGAGTGAGCACCCCCAGAGAACTGGGTGAACACTGCATGGCCCCTTCTGACTGAGCCTCAGAATCACATGGCATCACTTCCACTACATTCTGTGGGTCAAAGCAGCCACAGACCCATCTAGATTCAAATGGAAGGGACATGATACTGTATAGCCCAGAGAACTCTACCTAATGCACCGTGATGTCCTAAATGGGAGGGAAGTCCAAAAGGGAGGGGATACCTCTATGTGTATGGCTGATTCATTTTGTTGTGCAGTAGAGACTAACACAACATTGTAAAGCAACCATACTCCAATAAAAAATGAAATGAAAGAAAGAAATAAAAGGGAAGGGAAATGACCCAACCTCTCAACGGGAGGAGTATCAAAGAATTCGGGGCCATGTTTTTAAACTGCCATGTCTTCTTTCAATCCTTAATGTGCACCCATAAACTCTCCTTTTCTTTAGACATTCTTCACATTTGAAAGGTTTTGACAAATACCAGAGCAAGGCTATAGCTTACTGGTTCCTTGGGACCCATCAGTATTCCCAGATGATGCCTGAATCTGCTTATGAGAATATTCTTCTTTGTAAAGTTGCTTCCTAATACCTTCAATTCAGAAGCAGTGCCTGTTAATCGTGCCTTTAAATCCAATGCCATTAATCCATCCTCTCTTTGGACCTCCTCAGAGAGGTTCAGGAACACTAACAACATTTTACTCACCTTTCTGGTTCACATAAAACTAAGAATTAACATCCTTGTAGTACACAGATTATAAATGATGCCTTTTTTCTCTGATAGTTCCTATAAAGTATTCAGTCTTACATGAAATATTGTGATCCAAAGTCTACAAGAGATTAAAGGGTGAATTTTCATCCTAATTCTTCATTCACATATACAGTTCTTTTGGCTGGTGTCTGCCTTGTTTATGCATTTGAACATGTTTTATTCATGTTCCTCTATATAATTGTCCATGCTTATGTCACACAATCCATTCAAATGCCTAAATATTATAAATACACACATAATTTTATACTACTTGGGATTACATAGAAATTAGATGTGCCAGGCTTTTGTATATTTTGATGATATGACGCTAAAATAGTTGAGTCCATAAGTTCAAAATTTGAAGCATATTAATCACTTTGTTACAGTAAAATGCACAGATGAGGTCGAACAATAGCAGTCTGTGTGATTGCTCTAGCAAGTTTTATTAGAAATGTGTGTATTTTTCCCCCAAAGCCATCTTCATTTTTTTTTCCTTCTATGTAAAATCGGTTCCGGAAAAAAAAAAGATTCAAATCCACATTGTCATTTTCAAGGAATCCCACTACCTAATATGAGGTATTTGATCACATTGGTAATCATATTCAGACAAAGTTTTTTTTGGACATGTGAAATCTTCAATTCAGCTCAATGGCTATAGAACTAAATCAGTGCACTGTCACAAATATAACCGCACAGGCTCGATCACACATAACAACCCTTCCGTACAGCTCGTCTAATTTGATATCACTGCCTAAATTACCATGGAGTTTTAAAGAATACTGTGCATTTGTTTTTGAATACACAGCGTATTTTCTTCTAATTACATTCTGATCAGATTTCACAGAGGAAAATACATCTGGCCCATCAATGGCATAAAATGGGTATTTCCTCAGGGGTGCGTAAAGTGAATATAAATCTCCGCTCCTGCCTGAGGTTTGCAGAGATGCGGACACACAGGTCACTTGCACGCTGATTTTTCTTTGTGATTGGGGAGCAGTGCTTGCAAGCTCTCTGCAGTGTAATGAGATCGTGGGCAGTGTGGCTTACATGTATAAAGGTTTAGCTCTTTTGCAAGTAGTCCCTCTGCCCCTGTACGTTAGGTCCCTACATTGCCTTAATGTACCAGCCTCCCATTCCCATTTATTTGGGGAAAAAATAAAAGCAGTTATTTCCTTTAGTTTACTCAGACTGAAAGAAAAAAATCACATATAGGCCTACAGTTGTGTACTACGTAGATGATATTAAATAAATACATTATAGTGGCTTTCATTTTTAATGGCTCTATTTTTTTTCTTTTGATTGCCTTCACCAATAAAAGTGTAGTCTGTAGAAAAGCACCCTTCTGGATAATCCATTGTCTCATTTTAACTCATTTTTATCAAGGAATTCCCCCTGCAGCAATCTCCACTGCCAGCCATTAGCCGTGCACATCTGCCCGCAGTAATGACCACTCCTGTGTACATACCTGACTGCCATCTAATTTAGACCTCACCCATGGAACACTAATGCAATGTCTCCAGGGCCAGCTAAATTCTCGACTGTTGGTGCGTTACAGTTATCACTTCATTTGGTCCTTGGAAGTGAATTAAGAGCTCCTGAGGTTGAAAATAAGTCAAACGCTTATGCTGGGGACCCTCATCTTACCCGTGTCCAGGCTCATGTATGTTCTGACAGAGTATGTGTCACATCACAGCCCTCAGAACTTTATTGCAGTTGTGGCCAAAATAATAGACATTTCAATCCAGTCCCTTCCTCTGTACAACTATGGGTATGTTAGTGTGATCACAAAGAAACAAATTTTGTATCAATAAATAGACCATTTATTAAAATTTGTGCTGACTTTTATTTCTCTTTGACCTGTTTTCTTACTTCTGTGAACAGGTCCCAATTTAAAGGGATTATTTAATTGAAGCAACAGAAATTAAAGGAATAATTTCAAAATTCTCATAAAATGCATCCATATCCCTGTGTTCAGACTCTGAACCTTTTGCCTTTTCTACTAAATTGTAAGGGACTAGAGAGCAGGAGCCATAGAGGGACACTGTATTCTCTACTAAGGTGGATGGACCATCAGAAGACATTAGTAAGGACAGTCCTAAAATGCCACTTAAAGAATCCACTGAACAAGTGCATTTCTGGAGATAAGAATGGTCAGGAGACTACCACAGGGATCCCGACAAGAAATCAGGATGCTTTGACTAACACTGAGGATGTCTCAAGAGATATTTTGGAAAGAGAAGTAATAGGACTTAGATAGGGACAGTGACGGTCTAGGAATGAGGCCGACTTCCATCTTAGCTCTGACGTATAAAAATCTTGCAAGTCATCACTCCCATCCTTAAACAAGAAAAATCTGGACAAACTGAAAATCACTTTTCTTGGACCTATCATAGAACTGAGGTAGCAGGGCAAACCACCTCCCTTAAATCTAGAGAGACAGGCACAGCCCGGGGTATAAAACAATCGAAATTAGTTTCCCTGGAGCAAAAGCCAGAGGAGCCATAAACTGGTAGGAAGCTTAACTGGTAATGTTGACAAATTGCTGGAGGCTCAGTGTAGACTGGTGTAAGAGTGAGAGATTCCTGGGGGAGGGATCCTTCCTGAGTTTTCCCTCCAGGAACCCCACCATGTTCTCACAGGGAGGATCTGAGAAAGAACTCTTCCCACTCCTAGCCCTGGCATGGGGAGGGGGAGAGCAACTGCTGTGAAACCCACCCAGAGCAATCTCTATAACAAAATCCTAGTCTCCAGAGGAAAGTGTTTCACCTCAGCACAATTTTGAAACCTTATCTCACTTGGGGAAAGGAATTCCCTCCCCTTCCAGCCTCCTCCAGTCTTCCTGTCACACTTAAGGGGGGAAGAGAAAAGCCCATATTCGTAAAGAACTAGGCTTCAATGAAACAGATTGGGAAAACTGCAGTCCAGGAGTGGAGCATGGCGCAAGGGGGAAAAAACTATACCACTGGGAGAGGGACAGAAAACCTTGTGAAGGCCACATCCTGGAGACATAGGCTCCTATGAACCTATGACCAAGACTTAGAAGATTATAGAACACACCCCCGCCCCCACACCCTACAACTGCACCAATAGGTTCCAGTATAATAATAGTGGATTACAGCTAAAAGAGGTGAGAGATGCAAACTCTCTCCAAGGAACAGTACATAGGGAAGAGTCAAAACCAAAAGGGTGAACAAAAACAGGGACTAGAGGAAACTCAGGCCTCTGGTACATCCAGCTGCTAGCCAGATTAACATACACCCTCCCACTAAAGACCTATTTCTCTCAATTTGTAGCTCCTAATACAACATGCCTGGCTTTCAACAAGAAAATTACTAGGTGTGACAAAAGGCAAGAAAAAATAGTCTGTAGAGAAAAAAACATCATCAGAACCAGACTCAAATATGACACGGATGTTAGAATTATACAGAGAATTTAAAATGACTATAATATGTAAAGGACTCTAATGAAGTAGACAGTATGCAAGAAAAGATGGGAAATGTAAGCATGGAAATGGAAACTCAAAGATAGAATCAAAAGGAAATGCTAGAAATCATAAACACAGTAATAGAAATGAAGAATGTCTTTGACTGACGCATCAGTAGAGGGAGTTGAAGCTCAGTCTCAAGTGATACAGCAGACAGTGTTGGCATTCATTAAGAAAGGGAAATACAGACAGAGGAACCAGCTTAGACCAAAGATGATGTTTTCCATATTTGACCTGAAAGAGGTGGTTTCCCAGGTAGGTGGCCATGAGTGTTAATAGAGGTGGACTGAAAGTAGACATTCAAAAAAAAAGGAATGGTTAAGATGCCAAAGAATGGCTAAGAAAAATGAGCAGTAAAAGTGCACACTGGGTTTGGCATTAGGTGATTACTGGTGATTAAAGCCAGAGCATAAAAGCCAGGGCAGCTTCCATGGGATGCTGGGACAGAACCCAGATTAGAGGGGAAGACAAGTCAAAGGAAGAGAGAAAGTGCATACAGGGAGCCTGGGCTCCTCTTGCAAAATCTTCTCAGGAATGAGGTATGGTGGGGAGGAAGGACAATAGATTCAGGATGAAGAGTTGGAGAGTGTTTCTAAACATGGGAAAGTTGTGAGACTACTCATAAGCTGAGCATAAAATATTAAATATGTAGTAAGAAAGAGAACAGATTTATGGAGTAAGTACTGTTCAAAATTAACTGGTAGAACTGGGACCCTAAATGCAGGAGGAGGAACCACCTTCAGAAAGAAGGAAAGGCCATCTCTTCCACTGAAAGAGCTCTTTTTCATCGCAAAAGGAGTGAAGGGGGAAATGAGGCTATGGATACAGGTAAGTGTGCAGATGCAATTGGGGGCAAGAAATTGAAAGAATTCATGCAGACTGCTTGATAGAGCCATATTATACTGTAGACCAGTCATTTTCAAACACTTGACATTTTGTACTTGAGTATCCCCGCAAAATATGTATATTTATGTATGTGTCACACAAATGCCACTGTCAATATTTATTTAACTAAAGCTTAATTTCTTTCTGTATTTAGATAAAAAGGCACTGTATACTACATACACCACATACCCCAAGATCATTGTGCTCCCTCCCTAGAGCATACATCTTCAAGGTACCAGTCTGCAGCAGATTTTTTTTAAGGTTATGTGAAAGGAACTTGGTCAGCAAAAACCTAAACTCTTCTAATTTAGTTTCTGAATCAACCTGACCACCCCCATGGACCTGAGAGCACCTCTCTTTAGCACTCATGCCCACCTACCTTGGAAACCAACTCTTGGTCCTCCAGCATCTATCTTGAGCCAAGCAACATTTGCCCAGTTTCCTATCCCAGCTTCCTCCCCAGACAGAGCTCTTTGATCTGGCAAAATTATGAACAACATTTAGAGATTCACATCTTCCTAGCTGAAGTCATTCCCTCCAATGTCCCTTTCCTGTGTGTGGTGCCTAAAGGCAATCCCCACTTGGTCTGCCCTGGACTTGCAGACAAAAGCCAACAATTCCGAGCTAGTCCACAGCAGTCCTGCATTGCTGATTGAGCTTTGCTGTCACCTCCCTTGCTGTCAGCTGTCATTCTTCTCTTCCATTAGTATGATTGTGACTTGCAACTTCCCTGCCGTCTTCCAGTTTTCTGCTTCTTAGCTTCTCTGGGCTGGGGACAAAAGACACCTGAAGGGCTTCCCTGGTGGCGCAGTGGTTGAGAGTCCGCCTGCCGATGCAGGGGACACGGGTTCGTGCCCCAGTTCAGGAAGATCCCACATGCCGTGGAGCGGCTGGGCCCGTGAGCCATGGCCGCTGAGCCTGCGCGTCCAGAGCCTGTGCTCCGCAATGGGAGAGGCCACAACAGTGAGAGGCCCGCGTACCGCAAAAAAAAAAAAAAAAAATTATAGCCTAGTGACCACAAAGATCTCAGGCCTACAAACTGTGTATTTAGAAACCAATGCTTATATATACAGTATTTCCCAGATTCTGGATATGCAGATTGTCTCCAGAGCCCTTCCCAGGTATCTGCAAATTCTGAAAGGCTTTTTTTATTCTTCTTGTATATACTTTGGTGGGAGAGTTGGTGACAATGAAGCATTCAAAAGGTGGAAAGTGGAAAGGAAGGAGAAATCAATGGCCCTGGCCAAGACTGCAGCTAGTCACCCTCTATCTTTGACTAGTTATTCTAAGCAACCCCAGCGCTGGTGGCTCCCTTACCCAGTTGCTGACACACCACATCCAGCCACCACCATCACAATCATGTACTCCTTAGGTAACACAAGGTACTTCTGCCAACTGCACATCTTGTTCCTGGATGGGATGTGACCATGAAAGGGTCCAGATTATACAGTCTCACTAAAAGCAGTACAAAGGTAAAAGGAGGTTTTCGTGAGGAAGCAATATTTTGGCTTGTGTTTTGGACAGATAACCAGCAGCAACATGGAGATGGGAAGATGGGTTAAGAGGCTGTGCCTATAATCCAAGCCTACTGACGATGACCTAAGCTAAATCCTTAGCCATAAAGAAACAAAGAGGAAGATGAGTCCTGCTGACTTTAGAGAGGCAGACTCAACAGAGTTCTGCAGCTGTTTGGATACAGGTGAGGTTTCCAACCTAGGACGCTGGGGGATGGTGAAGTTGTGGAAGGGTTCAGAACACAGGAAGACAGGCAGGTCAGAATGGAAGCAGGAGATCATGGGACAGGCTTGGGACACAGTGCATTGGAGTTCCATGTAGTCAAAGCTGTGCCGTAGGTAGCGGGACGTATCCTCTTTCCTGTGTGTTAACACCTTTTGGGCACAGTGCTGTTCAACGAAGTCTCGTTAAGCACTGCTGTGTTCCACGCCCAAAGCAATGCTATACATCCATTATTTCATTTCATCCTCTATTGCCTCATCCAGTAGGTTTGTCAGCTCCATGTTGACATATGAGGAGACTGTGGCTCAGAAAGCTTAATTTTCCCAAGGCCAGAGAGCTCTTTGAGCCATGCTCTCCCTGCTACTCATCTCCATAGCAACACCCTAGACACCCCACGTTGGGCTCTCCCATTCTGCTCTCATGCTTTGAGTCCTTGGGGAAGGAAGGTGGTCCTCAATTCCTGATGGGTTAGGAATTTGAGAATACCTATGCTTGAAGAACTCAGAAGAAGAGTCCTTCTAAGCCTATCTCACAACCTCGTACCATGGAGAAGCAACAGAGCATAGCGGTGATGGGCACAGACTCTGAATCCATCCTGCTGGGTTTGGATACCTGCTCTGCCAATTACTCTCAATAGTTGTGTGACCTCTGGTAGGTTCTTTAACCTCTCTGTGCCTTGCTTTACCCACTTGTAACTAAAATATTAGTACAAAACCAATATTGTTATTGTGAACACTGAGTTAGTATAGAAATAGAAAGTACTTAGAATAACATCTGGCACATGGTATGTACTACTTACATGGAGCTAGCTGACAGTCCTGTTGGAATATCTCTAGTGACATCAATTTTACTGCCAGTCTCCTTGAAATGCTGTGTCCTAATGGAAGCAGTCAGGCAACCTGGGCCCTGGTAATAACTAAGATATATCACTATAATTATGTTGTTACTGCTTCTTTTTAACTTTTTTATTTTACCTAATTAAGTCCACACATTGATTCTGCAAAATCTGATTATTAATCTGGTGCAAAGTACCAGATTAGAGGTTGGAAGACCTGAGAAGTGAATCAGAAAAATACCTGTCCAGAAGTAGCTTACTGTATTAAGTAAACTCTGTCAAACACAGTGATCAATTTGTCCAAACAAAAAGCCAACTCAGTAAAACCTGTATTTTTGGTCTAAGTTTCTTTTTCCTCAATCAGAACAAAGACATGGTTCAGAGATGGTAGTTACTGATTGGACATCAACGTGGCATCCCTATACTCTCAAGGAAGCTCAAGTAATCTCCCTCAGGTTCCATGGGGACATGTGAGCCACAGATGTAAAGTGGCTTAACCAAAGCCACCAGGCTAATTTCCATCATGGGTGGAAACAAAATCAATCGCTCCAACTCCAAATACAGTGAGCTTACCACTAGACATGCTGACTTGACATTCTGCTCCCACTCCACTAGGTCACTGCTCAACATGCTTTTTTGATCATGTAACCCTATCAGTAAAAAACAATTGAGCAGACAACACAATATATGCAGTATAAATATTCTGCTATACCAATACATTAATTACATTATAAAAACTACAAAACTGTAAATTTAAGAGTTGAGTTTTTTTTTCTTTACCTAAGTGGATCATCTTGTGCATACCTGGAGTGGATGGTCCTCTCACTTTTAGAAACCACAGTGCTGGGTGCTGTCCCAGGAAGCCAGTGGAAATAGTATAGAACAGCTTTTGTGACTGTATTTGTATTCTATTGTCACTGTAATAGACTACCACAAATTCAGTAGCTTAAAACTACACATTTATTTTCTCATGGCTCCATGAGTCAGGAGTCCGGGCACAGCATGGCTCAGTTGGTTCTCTCTAAGTGTCTCACAAGGCTGAAAATCAATGTGTCTGCAGGGCTGTGCTCCTCTCTGGAGGTACTAGGGGAGAAGTCAGGTCCCTGAGGTTGTAGGACTAAGGTCCCTGTTTCCTTCCCAGCTGTTGGCCAGGGGTTGGTGTCGGCTTCTAGAGACTGCTCATCTTCCCAGGCTTGGGACCCTTCATCTTCAAAGCCAGCAAATGGTGGGTTGAATCTTTCCCAGACTTTGAATCTCTCTGATTTCCCTTCTGCCTCATCTCTCTGACAGTCAAATCACTTCTCTAAGACTCAATTTCTTCGGCAGAAAAATAGGGAAAACACCATCTACCGCAGATGACTGATTTGAGGATTCGATGGGATAATAGATATGAAATTATTTTGAATACTGTGAAGCAACAGATGTGAGGAGAGGTGGGATTTGGGGGGAATTAAAAGGGAAAAGAAAGGACAGGGAAGCTTTTCTCTGCATTTAAGATGATCAGTATGACTCTGATGATAGAAGAATAAGAGTCCGAAGAACACTAAAATTAAGGGAGATATTATTTGTAAAAGCATTTTGTAAATGCTATAGTGGGATATAAAATTTGGAAATTTTTATAAAACATACACCAAATGAAACACAAATGAACATTAAGGCTTATTGAGATTTACCCTGTATCCCCAAAACGATCATAATTTAAAATCGAAATGAGGAAAAACTGAACATGAGCCAGCATAATACCACAGAGCTACAGATAAGCAAACACCATTTGGTAAGAACAAGTATGCCCTGGGCTCCACAGATATTGTCATGGAGTCAGTTACTTAACTTCATGCCCCAAATGTAAAATGGGAATAATAATAATAATAGCACCTACCGTAGGGTTGTGAGAATTAAAGAACGCATGTAGGATACTTAGCATGGTGCTAGACTATAAATATTATCTACTATTTCATCATTGAACTCCAAAGAATGAGACTATGATCAATGAATCATAAAGCCAAAAATGTGGCAACCAATAATCTATTGCTAGCTCACAGCCCTTTTAAGACAGTAAAAAGACTCACATATCCCTCAAAAAATAATATGCAAAAAGAATAAAAATATCTTTCAAGTCACTGTAGATAACAGGTATTTTACCCATTATGTACTCTAACCTGATGTTGTGTTTTTGTAGCTTTCAGGACATGGAGCAATCATTCAGCTAAAAGCAAAGGGTTTTATGAATTTGCAGTTCTGGAAGATGCTTCCGGCAGGTGTACCTTCATCCTGAGAAGATTTAGTTAGGGCTTGGTTGCCTAGATTGTTGACACCTGGTGGTTTTTATAGCACATGCTCAACTAAGAGTAATGGCAAAGGAGAGGACCGGGTGTAGACAGATGCATTACACTCTGGGCATGAGTAAACTCTGCATTATCCAGCTGCACGTCACACATTCAAGCATTACACACACCACAGCAACTGTGCCCCAGTCTTGGCAGAATTTCAAGATACTCTGAACTTGAATGCCCCCAAGAGACCTGTTGAGGAACAAAAAGAAAGTAAAAGTAGAGATTTAAAATATCAAATGCCTTACTGCCTGATGTGTTACTGTTTAACAGATGTAATTTAAAACGAAAATCAAAGGATTTTTCCTTTCAATGTGACAGGCCCAAGGGAAATTCTTAAAATAGAAAATATGAAGCAAATCCAAGTTAAGATTCTATGAGAAATGAAAGAAAGAAAGAAAACACTGAAAGAAAAGTCAGTGAAAGAAGAGAAACTATAAAAGGACAACAATGAGACTTTAGAATGGCTGGAAATTTGGAGGAGACTATTTCAAAAAATGTATTTCTTCATACAACAAATATTAACTAAGCACCTACTATATATCAAGCACTATGCTAGGAGGCCTCAGAGAGCTAACCTATGGGGGGAAAACAAGTAAACAGAGAGGGACATTTCATGATAGGTGTAAGTAAAAACAGAATGACAGGGAAAGGCCAGAGGAGGGGCACCTAGCTCTGTGGCATCAGGTAAGAAGGAAGAAGATAAACACAAGAAGACAAATGACCGTCAATAGAAAAGGGAGATAGAGCTGCCCCGACCGAGGGAAAGTCCTTCCTCTCTGGACCTCAGTTCTCCCAGTCATAAATGAAGGTTCCTGGGCTGTGTAATCAGCTCAGGAATCCTATGAATACTGTAAGCAGAAGATCATTTTAATTCCTCTCATTCTTTATACTCCACCTTCAATATGTTGGAAATGCTATCAGTGCTACATTCAAAATATATCTCCAGAATCTGACCTCCTCTCTCTCTCCATCCATCATTATCCCTGTGGCCTGAGTCAACATCACCTCTCATCTGGACTGATGCCATGTCCTCCTACCCAGTCTGCTTCTATACTCCATTCTCAAGAGCAGCCAGAGGGAGCCCATTCTCCTAGAGCAGGGCAGTCCTCTGTCCAGAATACTGCAGTGCCTTCCCACTGCCCTCAGGCTCATGGACACAGTATGGTCTCTGCCCCACCCCACCTCCACTCCTGTTACGCCCCCTTGCACACTCCTCTCCAGCTGCACTGGCCTATTTGCCATTCTTCCAACACTCTTCACAGGAACCCCTCTCTTTGCTCTAGCAGTTCTTGCTCTTGCCTCAGGTTCGCTCTGCTGATGTTCTCATCTCCCTCAAAGCTTTTCTCAAATTTTGTAACTGAGCAGGACCCTATGGGGCCTTCCTGGGACAGACCCCTCCCCCATATCCTCTGCTTTAACTCCTCTCTTAAGTAGCCTAGAAAATAGTATCTGACGCACGTTTCCTGAGTTGTTTTACAGATTCGAAAACCCCCACCAAATGGAAGATGTTAACCACTTGATGACCATGAACATGTAGCCCCCAGGCTCCCCAGCCTGGAGCCTAAAGACTGATAACGTTAACCCCTGGTACTTCACCATCAGCCAATCAGAGGGTTGTGCATGAGCTGATCACATACCCTGGGATGCCCCTCCCCACCTTGCCTTTAAAAATTCTTTGCTGAAACCCATGGGGACTTCGGGTGTTTTGAGCACTAGCTACCCTGGACTCCTTGCTTGGCACCTGCAATAAATGCTGCACTTTCCTTCACCACAACCTGGCGTCAGTAGATTGTCTTTACTGCATGTGGGGGAGCAGACCCAAGTTTGGTTCAGTTACAATTTCACATTCTCTGTGAGGCCTACTCTGACCATCTAGGAAACCCTACAACCTATGCCTACACTCCTGTTCGTCCTCATCATCCGATAATTTACTTATTTGTTGTGTGTATTGCTTACTGTCACCCTCCTCCCCTCTAGAATGGAAACTCCAAGAGGGCAGGGATCTTTGTGTGCTTTGCTAACCACTAGCCACTGTGTCTTAGAACAGTACCTAAGACACAATAAGCACCTGGTAAGTATTTGTTGAATGAGTGAATACACCAAACTAAAGACAGATAAAAAAGCAAGCAAATCACAGGATCTGCTGGGAAGACTCCTGGTCACCTTTTCTTCACCCAGCTCACTGTGCAGTTTAATAGAAGATAGGAGGGGAGAAGACTGGGCCCTCACAGAACCAGTGCACCAGAGAGCATGGCAGAATGGAAGAATACAGCACAGGATGTCTGAAACAGGATTTTAGTTTTGATTTTGCCACTACTGTGTGACCTGGGCTTCAATTTTCTTGTTTATAAAAGGAGAGGTTAGGTTAGATCAGGAAGAGGCAAACCTCTGCCCTCGGGCCAGATCCAGCCCACTTCCCTGTTTTTATAAACAAAGTTTTATTAGAACACAACCACGCCCGTTCATTTACATATTGTCTAGGGCTGCTTAATGCCACAGCTGCAGAGCTGAGCAGTGATGACGGAGACAGTACAGTCTGCAGAGCCTAAAACACTAACACACCCGAACCTTTACAGAAAAAGTCTGCCAACCCCTGGGCTAAACCACCAACATGTAAGAGCCAGAAAAGCAGACTTTGTTTTGTTCACCACCTTCCCCCCAGCAGTTAGACCTGTGCCTGGCATATGGCAGGTATTCAATACATATTTGAAGAACTCAGAGGTTTTCAGGCTACTTCACTGAGCCTTGAGCAGGTTAAATAATAATAGCAGTAGCTGATAGTACCACATGCAAGGAACAGCCTAAGCACTTAACTTATATCAACAACCCCATGAGAAAAGTTTTATTCTTATCACCCCCATTTTATAGATGGATAAACTGAGGCAAAAGAGGATTAAGTAACTTGCCCTTCTAAGTACGTGGGACAAGTTGGGACCTGAACCCAAGCAGTCTAATGCCACAGTTCATACTTGTAACCACTGCACACACTGCCTCTCACCTGGCCAAAGGGACAAGGACAACTGTTTGTTTATCTGTTTTGTCTGTTGGCTTCTACACTTGCTTTTCCTTAAAGAAAGGATCTCTAAATTTTTTAAAGTTTGAAAATCACTGAATCTAAGTCACTTTAACACTCTAAAATCTAATTTTAGCAGAGCTACTCTAAAGAAAAAAGTTAATAAAATTACAACCTGTGCCCCGACCTTCCCTCTTCACACACGGGGCCCAAAAAACATTGTTACATGAGTCCACGGCAGGACACCACACGCCCTGAACTGCAGAAGATGGAGAAGACTCACTGCTTCTCAAAGAAAGAATAACTAAAAAAACAATTGTAACTTTTATATCCATTGCACTCTCCAAAAAAATATAGGAAAGAACAGATTCAAAGGGAATTAGAATCTAATTCAACTTTTAATTGATTCACTTATTGCAGAAGCTTAGAGGATGAGCTGGAAAGGTGCACAAC
Source organism: Orcinus orca (assembly GCF_937001465.1). NCBI lineage: Eukaryota > Metazoa > Chordata > Mammalia > Artiodactyla > Delphinidae > Orcinus > Orcinus orca. The sequence goes on from NC_064575.1 coordinate 45,446,253, forward strand.
ACATGAAGAATTCCAAAGACTGAATCTGCAGCTGGTAGAAGCATGGAGTGGCATGAAATTTCACTCCAAATTCCAAGGCTCCTGCTCTTGGCCCTAAGCTGCTCTTATTTTTCAGCATGTGAGCACATGTTTTCCAACACAGAGACATCAATAAGTCAGGCCAAGGATAATCTCTAGGTCATTAATTAAACCCTGTGTACAGGCATGCACACGATATCATCGTACACAGCATACGGAGCCATAAACACTACGTGGAACCAGCAACTACAAATCATGAGCATATAATTCCCTTGAGCTTCATAAACCATAAAAATGAAGCTCAAGTGGTTTGTGCAGTCATTTGAATCCCAGAAGGAAATGCAGCACCGTGATTCAAAAGTTGCTTATTGTTTACTTTTATATAATGGATGGATCCTACTTCTCAATTCACGCGTGCCCTCCTCCCACTGGGGCCATCCATCCTCATCCATCCATCCTGACTCTCCCTGTCAGCCATCCCCTCCCAGCCTGGCTTCCCCCAAGCTCTCCCCTCTTCACAGAAAAGGCTCCTCCATGGCAGGAGCAGAGACAGCAGCCTGGTGGGAGTCTGGGGCTTCTCATCTTACCAGCAAATTGGAACAATTCACAAGAGCAGTGTAACTCTGTGAATCGTCAATAACTGATTTTCATGGGACACAGCATATGTAACGCTGCATTCCATGTATTATGACCTACTTATAGATTTGGAAAAACAATGGTTATTGAGCATTAATTTCTTTGTTATTGTTTTAAATGATTTCTTCCCATTCCCTTGTCCTCAAACTCAAGTCTCCACTCAAAACTATGATATCCTTTCCTTAAATCCTACACATTCATCCACTTACTAACCTAACAATAAGAAAACAAATATTTAGTGATCACTGATTATGTACTTAGAAATGTGCAGTAATCAGAAAGATGTTTTCTTCTCACAAGAATGTGCAATCTGGTTTTAAAGTAAAATAAAATAAAATACACTGCAGAGCATGGGAATTGGAGTCAGGCAAACCAGGGTTATATCTGAATTCTGCTGCTTCTTAACTGTGTGGTATTAGGTGTGACAATTTCTGACAGCAATAATTTTCTCATCAGAATAAGTGAAAATGGTAATATTTGCTTCTCTGAGTTGCTGTGAGAGTTCATAACATATACCTCTTACTTGCTACATGCCCCTGGGTAAGTTACATAACTACTCAGTGCCTCCGTTTCCTCAGTCTGTAAAATGGGGACTATAAGTGTTCTTCTTCTAAGGTTATTCTGAGGATTAAATGTGTTACTACATGCAAAACATGCAGAAGAGTACTTGGTACGTCATAAGTGCTCAGTAAACGTTAGTGGCTCTGATTGTTTCTCTACATGAAGTGCCTATTCCATACCATTTAGTAGGTGTTCAAAGTATTATAAAATAATATCAGTAATAAATAAGAAGTTATTTCATGCCAAATTGTGTATAGACTAAAATAATTTTTTAAGCAGAGAAACACTCCCCAAAGAAGTGAACACAGGAACTCAAACACTATACATCCACGTTAAAAGCAGCATCATTCACAACAGCCAGAATGCGGAAGAAACCCAAGTGTCCACTGACAGGTGAATAGGTAAACAAAGGTGGTACATACATATCATGGAGTTTTACTCAGCCTTAAAAAGGAATGAAATTCTGATGTATGCTACAACATGGATGAAACCTGAAGACATTATGCTACATGAAAGAAGCCAGTCACAAGGGCACAACTGATAAAGGGCCGACTGATAATGGTGATTTTCACAAAACTCAAGTCATAAAACTCCAGGAAATGAAACTAAAAAGCAAGGTAAGTCACCATCAGTTTATTTATGTTATTCATACCATTCTAATTGTAAAACTCAATCTAAAGATGATCATCCCAGCAGGGTTACGGAGGTTCCATCTCAGTGCTTGCCACTGTTTCCAAAGACACATGTGCTCCTGCCTGCCCTTCCCACATACAGAGCCGCTCGCTGGTCCCCCAAGAAGGTGACAAAGAGTTGTTCTCCCCCTTCAATCCCTGCATCACTAGAACCACTAAACATAGACTCTCAGGATTTTAAGCCTAGGAGAGCACTCATTTACTAGTTCTCTCCCAGAAAATACAAACAAGGATCATAGAATGAATCCTGGAAACACTCATTGATTTCTAAATGCTGGTCCTAGGACCTGTGACCATTAGGATGACATGTTTTACCAGTCCAAGGAAAAATGAGGAGAATAAGGATGATGGGATGAGTTTTCCAAAAGATAAATTTGTTGAATTTAAAGAACTGGATTTTTTTTTCTGATAATATACGCTTCCTATATACACAGATGTGAATGTCATTTTATTCACAAAATGAAGGTAACATATCATACTAGATTTTTTAATATCCTTACAAAATATGATTGTCAATCCCCAAACATTGTTTTTGAAATATTGTTAGCTGATGAGATTTAATAGATTGGGAACTGTCCACTTGTCTAGCTTTCCCTCCTTTGCTTTAATCTTTGGGGCCACGGGCGCACTCCTCAGCTCACGGTGCACAGCCATCATCAATCCGCACAAGGCTCCCCTTCCTGCATCAGCTTACCCTCATCCCTGCTCCACATTCCTCCTCCACTCCACCAGCTAAGTGCCCACCTCATAATGGTTACTGAAAAAGATAAGAAACAGTCCATGCACATTAAAAGAGTATTTACACACAAGCAGCATCATTTATTTTATAAGTACCTATACACATCCAAGAACCTACATCAGTTCTCTCATTTTATGAATAAAGTAATTGAGGACCAAAGAAGTGAAGTGACTTGCCCTTGGTCACAAGAAGGTATAAGCCATCTTGTACTCCCTCTATTTTTCAATAAGGTTTTTGGCCATTTCCCTAAAAGAAAATACACATATACACACTTCTTAAAATTTCTGAAAGAAATAAAATTAATTACCCTCGTTCATTGAAATACTCATTAAATCTCAAAATCAAAACTTCCTGAGTCTAGCTATTTCTATAAGGTTATACTGATCACTTGAAAGGTCTTGTGGACTTGATTCATCTAGGATATCACGAGTTGGAAAACAATTTAATAGGCATATTTTTAATATGATATACATAAATTTGCTTTAGGGATCCTCAGAGGTGTTTTTGTTAAAAAACAAAAAAAAAATCAGGGATCATTTTAACCAAACAATCTAGAAACTCATTTAGGATGCCTCTTAGCTCACCCCATTTTTTCAAACCTTGAGTCCTATCTTCTCTGGCATCTCCTTTCCAGATCCCAAGAGAAAGCATTTTCCTCAAGTCCCACCATCACCACTTGCATTCTATTTTCTACCTTCAAGGTCGGCTTTAGAAAATGTCTCCTTTAGATACATCAGAGTCAGACTCCCCCACGGGCGTGTCCAGCTGAAGCCGCAGGCTGGAGCACTGCACAACTCTTTTCTCACACCCCCATTAGAATTCATGAAGCAACTGATTCTAGTATATGCACCCAAAATATTTAATTTGTTACTTCCAAGTACAAATCATAGGGTAATTTCATCTAAGTGTTTATAAAATACTGTAAAGTAGCATCCTATTGTTACCCGCCCTTCATCTACAAGAAACGATGCCTTCATTGATGGGCTACCTGCCCCATAGGTTCTGACAAAGGAGACGGCTTAATTGAAGACTTGTTTATTTTATAATGAATAGCAGAAAAAGGGTCCTGTTCTTGGCTTGGAGATTCCAAATTTAAACTGAAATCCCTCTAAAAGCCAGTAACCAATTCTATGACCTAACAGAGCCCAGCAGTATATCACTGCAAGCCTGTAAAGCCACAGGCAACCTTGAACATCCGCACTATGTCAAGAGCTTTAGTACTCCTTGGTTGAGAAGTGTCACAAGAATTAGGTTCTCTAATCACCAGCCTGAGACTAACACTGTGGAGTTTATTTCAGCAGAAGTGATGTTATTTCATAGCAAGAATGGCTTTCACTGCTGTATGAAAGAAAACATCCTTGCGTTAACCATTTGCATCCACCACTAATTATAACCATCCAACTTCTTTCTACAAACCACTCTCTGATCGCAGCAGGACTACCCACTATTAAAATGCTTATTGGTTGGATTCCTTCTTCTATGGCTTTTCTTAGACCTCACCCTGATGAAGTAAGCTTTAGTCTCTTACACATTGCTTCTACTGTATTTGTAAAAACTAAATCTTCAGATAAAGTACTCTATGTTTCAAAAGACAAAACAGAGACCTTCAAGATGGCGGAGGAGTAAGATGTGGACATCACCTTCCTCCCCACTAATACATCAGAAATACATCTACATGTGGAACAACTCCTACAAAACACCTACTGACCACAGGTAGAAGACCTCAGACTTCCCAAAAGGCAAGAAACTTCCCATGTACCTGGCCGTGTGGCTGACAGGGTCCTGGTGCTCTGGCCAGGTGTCAGGCCTGTGCCTCTGAGATGGGAGAGCCAAGTTCAGCACATGGGTCTACCAAAAACCTCCTGTCTCAACATAATATCAAAGAGCAAAAGCTCTCCCAAATATCTCCATCTCAACGCTAACACCAGCTCCACTCAAAAACCAGCAAGCTACAGTGCTAGATACCCTATGCCAAACAACTAGCAAGACAGGTACACAACCCCACTCATTAGCAGAGAGGCTGCCTAAAATCGTAAGGTCACAGACACCCCAAAATACAACACCAGACACTGTCCTGTACACCAGAAAGACAAGGTCCAGCCTCATCCACCAGAACACAGGCACCAGTCCCCTCCACTAGGAAATCTCACAACCCACTGAACAAACTGTAGCCACTGGGGGGCAGACACCAAACACAACAGGAAATACGAACCTGCAGCCCCTGCAGACTGTGAAAAGGAGACCCTAAACACAGTAAGTTAAGCAAAATGAGAAGACAGAGAAACACACAGCAGATGAAGGAGGAAGGTAAAAACCCACCAAACCAAACAAATGAAGAGGAAATAGGCAGTCTACCTGAAAAAGAAATCAGAGTAATGATAGTAAACATGATCCAAAATCTTGGAGATAGTATGGAGAAAATAAAAGAAACATGTAACAAGGACCTAGAAGAACTAAAGATGAAACAAGCAACGATGAACAACCCAATAAATGAAATTAAAAATTCTATAGAAGGAATCAATAGCAGAATAACTGAGGCAGAAGAACGGATAAGTGACCTGGAAAATAAAATAGTGCAAATAACTACTGCACAGTAGAATAAAGAAAAAAGAGTGAAAAGAATTGAGGACAGTCTCAGAGACCTCTGGGACAAAAATAAATGCACCAACATTCTAATTATAGGGGTTCCAGAAGGAGAAGAGAGAAAGAAAGGGACTGAGAAAATATTTGAAGAGATTATAGTTGAAAACTTCCACAATGTGGGAAAGGAAATAGTCAATCAAGTGCAGGAAGTGCAGAAAGTCCCATACAGGATAAATCCAAGGAGAAACATGTGCCAAGACACATATTAATCAAACTATCAAAAATTAAATACAAAGAAAAAACATTAAGAGCAGCAAGGGAAAAACAACAAATAACATACAAAGGAATCCCCATAAGGTTAACAGCTGATCTTTCAGCAGAAACTCTGCAAGCCAGAAGGGAGTGGCAAGACATATTTAAAGTGATGAAAAGGAAAAACTTACAACCAAGATTACTCTACTGAGCAAGGATCTCATTCAGATTTGACAGAGAAACTAAAACCCTTGTAGACAAGCAAAAGCTAAGAGAATTCAGCACCACCAAACCAGCCTTACAACAAATGCGAAAGAACTTCTCTAGGCAGGAAACACAAGAGAAGGGAAAGACCTACAATAACAAACACAAAACAATTAAGAAAATGGTAATAGGAACATATATATTTATAACTACGTTAAATGTAATTGTATTATATGCTCTAGTCAAAAGACATAGACTGGCTGAAGGAATCAAAAACAAGACAGGTATATATGCTGTCTACAAGAGACGCACTTCAGTCCTAGGGGCACATACAGATTGAAAGTGAGGGGATGGAAAAAGATGTTCAATGCAAATGGAAATCAAAAGAAAGCTGGAGTAGCAATTCTCATATCATAAAACATAGACTTTTAAAATAAAGACTATTATACGAGACAAAGAAGGACACTACACAATGATCAAGGGATCAATCCAAGAAGATATAACAATTGTAAATCTTTATGCACCCAACATAGGATCATCTCAATACATAAGGGAAATGCTAACAGCCATAAAAGGGGAAATCAACAGTAACACAATCATAGTAAGGACTTTTAACACCCCACTTTCACTAATGAATAGATCATCCAAAATGAAAATAAATAAGGAAACAAAAGCTTTACATAATACATTAAACAAGATGTACTTAATCGATATTTATAGGACATTCCATCCAAAAACAACACAATACACTTTCTTCTCAAGTGCTCATGGAACATTCTCCAGGATAAATCATATTCTAGGTCACAATCAAGCCTTGGTAAATTTAAGAAAATTGAAATTGTATCAATTATCTTTTCCAACCACAAAGGCTATGAGACTAGATATCAATTACATGAAAACATCTGTAAAAAATACAAAATCATGGAGGCTAAACAATACATGACTTAATAACTAAGAGATGACTGAAGAAATTAAAAAGGAAATCAAAAAAATACCTAGAAACACATGGCAGTGAAAACAGCACGACCCAAAACCTTTGGGATCAGCAAAGGCAGTTCGAAGAGGGAAGTGTGTAGCAATCCAATCCTACCTCAAGAAACAACAAACATCTCAAATAAACAACCTAAACTTACACCTAAACAATTAGAGAAAGAAGAACAAAAAAAACCCTCAAAGTTAGCACAAGGAAAGAAGTCATAAAGATCATATCAGAAATAAATGAAAAAGAAATGAAGAAAACAATAGCAAAAATCAATAAAACTAAATGCTGGTTCTTTGAAAAGATAAGCAAAATTGATAAAGCACTAGCCAGACTCATCAAGAAAAAAGGGAGAAGACTCAAATCAATAGAATTAGAAATGAAAAAGGAGAAATAACAACTGACACTGCAGAAATACAAAGGAACATGAGAGATTACTACAAGCAACCATATGCCAGTAAAATGGACAACCTGGAAGAAATGGACAAATTCTTAGGAAAGCACAACCTTCTGAGACTGAACCAGGAAGAAAGAGAAAAGATAAACAGACCAATCACAAGCACTGAAATTGAGACTGTGATTAAAAATCTTCCAACAAACAAAAGCCCAGGACCAGAGGGCTTCACAGGCAAATTCTACCAAGCATTTAGAGAAGAGCTAACACCTATCCTTCTCAAACTCTTCCAAAATACAGCAGAGGGAGGAATACTCCTAAACTCATTCTACGAGGCCACCATCACCCTGATACCAAAACCAAAGTTATCACAAATAAAGAAAACTACAGAACAATATCACTGATGAACATAGATGCAAAAATCCTCAACAAAATACTAGCAAACAGAATCCAACAGCACATTAAAAGGATCATACACCAGGATCAAGTGGGGTTTATCCCAGGAATGCAAGGATTCTTCAGTATATGCAAATCAATCAATGTGATAAACCATATAAACAAATTGAAGGAGAAAAACCATATGATCATCTCAATAGATGCAGAAAATTGACAAAATTCAACACCCATTTTTGATAAAACCCCCCAGAGAGTAGGCACAGAGGGAACTTACCTCAACATAATAAAGGCCATATACAACAAACCCACAGCCAACATCGTTCTCAATGGTGAGAAACTGAAAGCATTTCCTCTAAGATCAGGAACAAGACAAGGTTGTCCACTCTCACCACTATTATTCAACATAGTTTTGGAAGTTTTAGCCACAGCAATCACAGAAGGAAAAGAAACAAAAGGATTCCAAAATGGAAAAGAAGTAAAGCTGTCACTGTTTGCAGATGACATGATACTATACATGCAGAATCCTAAAGATGCTACCAGAAAACTGCTAGAGCTAATCAATGAATTTGGTAAAGTAACAGGATACAAAAATGATGCACAAAAATCTCTTACACACTTATACACTAATGATGAAATATCTGAAAGAGAAATTAAGGAATCACTCCCATTTACCATTGTAACAAAAAGAATAAAATACCTAGGAATAAACCTACCTAAGGAGACTAAACACCTGTATGCAGAAAACTATAAGACACTGATGAAAGAAATTAGAGATGATAAAAACAGATGGAGATATGATATACCATGTTCTTGGATTGGAAGAATCAACATTGTGAAAATGACTATACTACCCAAAGCAATCTACATATTCAATGCAATCCCTATCAAACTACCAATGGCATTTTTCACAGAACTAGAACAAAAAATTGCACAATTTGTATGGAAACACAAAAGACCCCAAATAGCCAAAACAATCTTGAGAAAGAAAAATGGAGCTTGAGGAATCAGGCTCCCTGACTTCAGACTATACTACAAAGCTACAGTAATCAAGACAGTATGGTACTGGCACAAAAACAGAAATATAGATCAATGGAACAGGATAGAAAGCCCAGAGATAAACCCATGCACATATGGACACCTTATTTTTGATAAAGGAGGCAGAATACACAATGGAGAAAAGACAGCCTCTTCAGTAAGTGGTGCTGGGAAAACTGGACAGCTACATGTAAAAGAATGAAATTAGAACACTCCTTAACACCATACATAAAAATAAACTCAAAATGAGTTACAGACCTAAATGTAAGGCCAGACACTATCAAACTCTTAGAGGAAAACATAGGCAGAACACTCTATGACATAAATCACAGCAAGATCCTTTTTGACCCACCTTCTAGAGAAATGGAAATAAAAACAAAAATAAACAAATGGGACCTAATGAAACTTAAAAGCTTTTGTACGGCAAAGGAAACCATAAACAAGACGAAAAGACAACCCTCAGAATGGGAGAAAATATTTCGAAATGAAGCAACTGACAAAGGATTAATATCCAAAATTTACAAGCAGCTCATGCAGCTCAGTATCAAAAAAAGAAACAACCCAATCCCAAACTGGGCAGAAGACCTAAATAGACATTTCTCCAAAGAAGATATACAGATTGCCAACAAACACATGAAAGGATGCTCAACATCACTGATCATTAGAGAAATGCAAATCAAAACTACAATGAGGTATCACCTCACACCAGTCACAATAGCCATCAGCAAAAAATCTACAAACAATAACTGCTGGAGAGGGTGTGGAGAAATGAGAACCCTCTTGCACTGTTGGTGGGCGTGTAAACTGATACAGCCACTAAGGAGAACAGTACGGGGGTCCATAAAATACTAAAAATATAGCTACCATACAACCCAGCAATCCCACTACTGGGCATATACCCTGAGAAAACCATAATTCAAAAAGAGTCATGTACCACAATGTTCATTGCAGCTCTATTTACAATAGCCAGGACATGGAAGCAACCTAAGTATCCATCAACAGATGAATGGATAAAGAAGATATGGCACATATATACAATGGAATAGTACTCATCCATAAAAAGAAACGAAATTGAGTTATTCATAGTGAGGATGGACCTAGAGTCTGTCATACAGAATGAAGTAAGTCAGAAAGAGAAAAACAAATACAGTATGCTAAAACATGTATATGGAATCTAAGGAAAAAAAACAAATGGTTCTGAAAAACCTAGGGGCAGGACAGGAATAAAGAAGCAGATGTAGAGAATGGACTTGATGACACGGGGAGGGGGAAGGGTAAGCTGGGACGAAGTGAGAGAGTGACATGGACATATATACACTACCAAACGTAAAACAGTTAGTGGGAAGCAGCCACATAGCACAGGGAGATCAGCTCGGTGCTTTGTGACCACTTAGAGGGTTGGGATAGGGAGGGTTGGAGGGAGACACAAGAAGGAGAAGGTATGGGGATATATGTATATGTATAGCTGATTCACTTTGTTATAAAGCAGAAACTAACACACCTTGTAAAGCAATTATACTCCAATAAAGATGTTAAATAAATAAATAAAAGACAAAACAGCATTAAAACTGAACCGATTTTTCATGGAATTTGCTCAGTTTAGCCACATAATCACTAATCTGATCTTTACACCAATTAGAAAAGAATGTCTTTTTTTTCTTCTGGTTTAACTATTTGTTGGAAGGGAGGAAGGAAGGAAGGAAGGAAAGAAGGAAGGAAGGAAGGGATGGTCCAATGCCCATCTGGCCTTGAAGGCAGGATGTGTGTCCCCTACTTGTGTACCTTGTCTTATATTTCCCCTCTCAGTAGGAGGCCAGAATTGTGCACACACACTGATGATCTTTTTTCCAATCCAATTTCCCACCATTCTGAACAACCTTAAACTAGGTTGCTCATCAGACAATAAGCAGAGGCACCTGGCAATCCAGAGAAGCCCACAGTGTCATGATGCCTGACCTAACCTCTGCATCCATAGCTTTTCCAACATTTACTAACCATGTGGGTCAAAAGCTACATTACCAACCACAGACAAAGCTGCAACATCAGCAGCAGCTGTCTCCCTCTTCCAGACTACGGCCAGCCTTAAGAACTGGTAAGTAGAAGAATGGAAGGGAAGAGAATGAAATGGAATAGAATGGAATGGAATAGAATAGAATAGAATAGGATAGGATAGGATAGGATAGGATAGGATAGGATAGGATAGGGTAGGATAGGATAGGATAGAATAGCTCTTCATCCTTCCTGGGGATACAAGCCTCTTTGATTAAGTAAAAATAAAATCTTTTAAAACAGTGCTTCATAATTTTACCTCACAGTTTTTTTTTCTTGTCACTTATGTTACAGCAGCATGGATACCTTTAGCCTAAAATGACATGTGACTTGAGAGTAGGAAAAATGGCACACAATTCTCCCTAAGAAAAGATAAATGATTGTGAAAATACATAGGTGTGGATACAGACGAATGTAATTTTCATCCTTTAAAAGAAAGAGAGAAAGCGAGCGAGAAACAAAGAAATATTGCTGGAGTCCTGGGTGACCCACACAGATCAAATTATACAGGATGGGGTAATATGATTGCCCGTTCTCAAATCAGCCGGCAGATGTGCCACTGCTTTTGCGTGAGCTGCGAGTGACAGCAGAGCCCTGCTGGAAGTCCTACTAAAAGGGAATTACAAGGGTGTGTGTTACTGCAGCAAAATTAAATACAGAAGCACAACCTGCCTAAGCCCTAAAAATCACAGAACCATTGTCTTAACCTTCCAAACACTGTGCATTGAAAGAAAGGGGTATCATTTTTAAAAATTAAGATTGAGCACAGCAGTGTAACTTAGTTTGACTATTTTGTGTGCCATTAAATCATTGACTCAATTCATCTTTGCTCTTTCTTCCTCCTGATGGCCTCTTCCCTTGTTTATGCTGCCCCCTCGATCTTGACTTTCAATCATGAGATTTCAATCATAAGACTGAAAGTCAAGGATTTAGAAATTATTTCCTCCAAAGAACATTTTAAATAAAACATGTGTGGTAAACAGTTTTTATATACCTCAGTAAATACACTTCCATCACCAAAAACAATCTCGTAGCTTTTGAACAAACTAGAATTCTAGCTTTAGAAGAACTATAGCTTCAACCATTAGGGAATCTGGTCGGTTCAGTCAAATCATTTTACGTGTCTGAAAATGTCAGTCAAACTCGTTTTTACACTATATGGATTAGTGATTTTCAAACTGTGTTCCCAGAGCCACAGAACTCCAGAGGACGAAGAGAGATCTCTCACCCTCAGCCCTGTCGACTCTACCTGCCTATCTGCCACACCCCACTGAATCACCTCTGTCACCACCAGGTACCAGCCACTGTCCTTTCACTCAGACCAGTGCAGAAGCCTCTTTACAGCTTTCCTTGCTTCTTCCCCTGCCCACCTCCATCTGTTCTTCACATGGCAGCCCAGCACTCTTTTTAAAACATAAACTAGTTCATATTTCTCCCTTGCCTCAGCTTTTTTAACAGCTCCGCATTTTATTTCAAAGAAAATTTAAGCTCCTTGCCTCACCTTAAAAAACTCGGCATAACCTGGCATGTATCTACCCATCCTCCAGTTTGTGCCACTCTCTCTCCCTTACTCACAAAAGCTGCAGTTACAGAAGAAAATATTTTCCCTTCCATGCCTTGAAAATACCAAGCTCCTTCACATGTCAAGGAGTGCAAACCTCAGGGCCTTTGCACATGCTACTCACTCTCTTTTCAGGGCTGGCTCCTCTTCATCTTCAGTTTGAGCCTCCATGTCCCCTCCTCAAAGAAGCTGTCCCTGACCACCCTATCTAAGTAGTTTTCTCCCCAGCATGGTTCTCTGCCACTGTATCCTATTCATTTCTTTCACGGCAGCCATCACAAAGTGTAATCATCAAGTTATTTATTCAATTTACTGATTTACTGACTGTACCCCAAACTAGACTGAGTTCCACGAGGAGTGATGTTAACACCCATTCCCAGATTCCTTTTGGGCTGTGCCCCTGCCTTATTTCACCATCAGCTTTTAGCAAAATGATAATGCAATTAATGTTTGATAGCTAAATGAAGGAAGGAAGGAATAAATGAGGGAATAAATGAACAAATCAGCCCATTTGTAACAAAGGCGTAAAAGGAGAACATATACAATAGGTAGGCCTAACCACTGCACTCATATCATTACGGCCTGAAATTTAAATTGATAGGAATTCTACATAATCTGAAGTTTCCATACATGCGCTCTCCTCCCACATCTTAGGGGAAGAGGACAAGGAAAGGGATTAGAAGAAAGTCTTGGATCTGGTTCTCCCCACTCCAACCAGCCTTGCCTCCTGTTTGATGGGGCAAACCAAGGCAAGCACCTGGGTGAGCCTGAACCCGTCCGCCAGCAGCTCTCAGCCCTGGTTTAGGAAGCGATCTTTCCTTATTGGCCCACGGTCCTCCTTGTGTGTCGCTCGGGCAGCAAATTCTATGCTTCCTACCCAATTCTATGAGCTCTCCTGGAGCACATATAACATCTGGCAGTATCCTGAAATCACACATCTGGATGCTGCAAAGGTATCTCCATATATAACCCTACTGTTCTGCAGGGAGAAACATTATTTTTGGTTGAAATCACTTTTTCATTTACACCAGGTCCAAGGAAGTTCATTCTTCCCATTGTTCAATTTTCCTCTGAGTCGAATTTTTAATTTTGTCTCATTTTAAAATATTTTTAAATGTACTATTTTATATAGATATGCAGCTAAAAGCAAAGGCATGTATTAAGTCTAATTTACAACAATGAATATATATACATACATATATATATAAATTAAGTCTTATTTAAAATTCTAATCCACCATGCAATGTCAATGGTTTCTACACAACCATTTATCACACAGTTTATCAATACACTTTAACATTTTTTCGATTTCAAAGAGATTGTTAACTCAAATCTGTCTTAATATTGGGAAGCTCACCTACCAGAAAGTTTTAACTCAATACCAAAAAGAGAGAAGAAACTGATTTATTGTAAAATTTCTAGAAGCAAGTGATGTAATAATTTTCACAAATGATATTCATTTTAACACTGAATGTCCATGCTCAGAGTTTGCAGACAAATTATAGAGCATTCTGTCACCTCTACATGCTAACAAAATTATAAAGCAATGTTCACACCATTTGGAAGAAAGCTGTTTTTCCATTTCTGTTTCAATAATTTGGTCAAATGTTGAGAAAATGGGACCTCAAAAGAATCATAAAGTGTGGAAAAGAATGATGATTGCAGGTCTTTTAAATATTGAAGTTAAAATCAAACCAAATGGATTTTCTTGAAAAACAATTTGTGGCAGATATAATTTAAGCTCCCAAAAGAAAGAAATCATTTCTCTGAGGATCTGATGTTTGCATAGAAGACTACCTGGTGACCAATCCCAGCTCTGTTATATTTTATTTCTTAACCCTCTCTCTTTATTTCTTTACCGATTTATACATACTTTTCTCTTTTTACTTTAATTTCTTCCTCTTCTTTGCTTTCTGAAAAAAAAAGAAGAAAGGAAGGAAGGAAGGAAGTGACTTAGGAGCAGGGGAAGGAGTCCGACATTCACAGTTTTTCCTAGTTCATGTGATGAGTAGTAAGCACCAAAATATTTCCTATCAAGGACAGTCACTTGAAAAATGGGAGCCTCGGCACACTGTGTCTTTGATAGACTCCACCCGCTTTCCACATCCTCTCCCCAGATGTAAGAGGCCTGCCGTTCTCCCCTCAAGGGACACCCGCTCTACCACCCTAACTTCGGTCAGTATTATTATTATTTCAATGCTATTATTTCAATTTGCCCCCCTCAAAGCAGTGTCTGTTGCCTGCTCTCTATCTCCCTATTATCATAAACTACCTACTTTCTCTCTCATTCTTCTAGAAACTGCCTTTCCAGGAAGCATTAAGACTAGGTGGAAAAGACATGGACTCTGGAGTTAACACCTCTGGGTTTGAAAACTAGCTGTGCAACGTATAGCTGTGTGACTTTGGGCAACTTACTTGACCTCTCTGAGACCCAGCTTCCCTGGATGTAAAATGGGAATAATAATTTTGTCTGCATTTGTTGTTAGGATGTCTAAGTATAATAAACTTATTGTGAAGGGGTTTTTTACAGAGGTTGGCATACAGTAAGTACTTGATAAATGAAGGTGGTAGATATTATAATACTTAATATTTTTAACTTAACTTTCAGTTTGGAAAATATCTGATCAACAAATAAATGTGAACATATGAAGAGTTAATATAGAATAATGTTTGAGAACCTTTACTTTGCATTTTTCATCCTAAGATCAGACTTGAATCATTCCCAAAGATACTGTGAAAAAAAGTTCTAGAAAAAATTGGTTGTAAATTAGAGTGACAATATTGAGATGAACAAATTGTTCAGAAAGAAGGCACCGAAGAAAAGCAGAAGTGTTCCGTGAACCAAGAAATTCAACAAAATTCACTTCAGGTCAGCAAACCTTTATAAAGCACCTACTACCTGCCAAACACTGGGAATAGAGAGATGAATAAAACATGCTCCCTGCCATCGAAGAATTTGCACACCAGTGAGGGACACATACCAAATTCTTTCAAAAATGATAAAATGAGTGACATGAGGGGGGTAGGCAAGGGGTCCTAAGGGAGCATACGAGAGGGACCCTTCACCTAATCTGTGGTCAAGGAAAGGCTTTCTGGAAAAGTCGACACCTGAACTGTCTTTAAAAACGAATCCAAATTATCTGCGTGAAGAAGGATGGAAGGGCAACCACTGCAGGCAGAATGGACTGCTTGAAGAGAAACAGGAAACATTAGGGCATGTGCAAAAGTATCCAGCAGGAAAGCGTTATTAGAATAAACAGTGTTCTGGGAGATAGGCAGCAAAGAAGGTCAAGCAGAGCAGAGAAGCACAGGGCCTTGTATGTTGTGCCAAGAGTCTTGCCCTTTGCTCTCCTTGTGATAGAGGCATGTCAAAGGGAGCTGACATGTGTGGATTTGGTCTTGAGGGATCACTCTGGCTGCA
The DNA here is from genome assembly GCF_937001465.1 of Orcinus orca. Classification (NCBI taxonomy): domain Eukaryota; kingdom Metazoa; phylum Chordata; class Mammalia; order Artiodactyla; family Delphinidae; genus Orcinus; species Orcinus orca. The sequence goes on from NC_064575.1 coordinate 45,461,773, forward strand.
GAGTGAAGGGATAGGCTTGGGGATGGGGTGAGAGGGAAAGGGTATGAGAGGGGAAGCAGTAATACAAGTTAGGCTTGTATGACAAAAATCCAAGAGAGGGTCCAAGTTCTTGACCTGAGAGATGCTATAAGTAGATTCATGGAATATTTAGAAGGTAAAATCAACAGGTTACACATAAAACCATGAAGAAATAATAAAGCAAATATCAAAATGTCAGACTCTGACTAATGGTTTCCAAATACTGGAAGTGGTCACAAGTACATACGGTACTTATATTAACTGAAGCTCCTGATTTGCCATCTGTAAATCAATGTAGTCTTTACTCTCTATACCTCACACATCTGATTAATAAAATATTTTAAATTTCTATTGTCAGTTTTTAAGAAATATGTGGAGCTTTGGAGCTAGACACATAGGCTAGACTCCAAAGTGGTGCTCCCTTGAAATTCTTTTTGCATTAGGTCCTATTTCTTTGCCACCGATTCTTAATTAAGGCAGATATAAGACTGTCCACACACTCAAATTATTTGACAAACTTGAATAAAATGGCAAATGTTCTTGATCAAATAATCACTTTTAACAGTGTTGTAAAAACTAAATTGACTCATCGGTTCAAGCAAGATGGTTGAATTAGTTGTCCTGTTGACACAGTTTCTTTAAAAAAATAAAATGATCTGCCATTGCACAAGAGCCAAATATTCTTATGCATTGGAGTTTGATGCTTCAAAAAAACAAACAAAATTTTCAAACTAGAGTGCCTAATCAAGGAGCTTTAATCATTACTGAGTGATGGGAACATTTATAATACAGTAAAAAATCCATTAAAAATTAGTTAATAGCTTTCCCTCAGTAATAACCACACTGTTGAATAGAGATATTCTAATGCATTCAGTATTTTAAAACAATGGTGGGTTAAATGTCAACCAATAGTGGAATGACTGAAAATGGTACTAGGTTTCTTTTGGAGGTGATGAAAATATTCTAAAGTTAGATGGTGGTGGAAGTTACATAACTCTGTAGATACACTAAAATTCATTGGTTTGTACACTTAAAACAGGTGCACTTTATGGTATGTAAATTATATCTAAATAAATGTTTTATTTTAAAGCCAAAAGAAGCAGCAGCATTTTAAATCACACACCAATCCTCTCTCTCTGAAGAAGGAAGAGATTTCCAAATGAACAACAACCATGGTCTCAGGGGCAAAGAGCACTTGGAGGAACGGTCATCAGAACCCTGAAGGGACAACAAATGCCATTATCAACAACAACAAAAAACATATGGTGGGTAATTTGAAAAAAGATGATCAATATTCTCAGCCTCAGGAGTTTGGAATATTCTTGGGATGCTGCGGTGGTCACATGAGGACATAGTAAAAACACAAGGAAAGTCACAGGATGCACATTAGCGGTGCCAGCAAAGAACTTCCATTAGGGAAAGGGCCATGTGGGTGCTCTTTGGGGAAACAATGCAGCTTTCCCGGGACTTGCTCCACATTTTGAATGAAGAATACACTGAATTTGAGTAGGCAAAACAAAGTTGGATCAGAGATGGCATGAAAAAGACCAAGAGGTGGGCTTCCTTGGTGGCGCAGTGGTTGAGAGTCCGCTTGCCGATACAGCGGACACGGGTTCGTGCCCCAGTCTGGGAAGATCCCACATGCTGCGGAGCGGCTGGGCCCGTGAGCCATGGCCGCTGAGCCTGCGCGTCCGGAGCCTGTGCTCCGCAACGGGAGAGGCCACAACAGTGAGAGGCCCGCGTACCGCCAAAAAAAAAAAAAAAGACTAGGTTTTGTTATAAAGGTAGGTTTTGTTATAATCTACCAGCAATAATAATAATAATAATAATAATAATAATATATTTGCTCTTACCAGCAACGGAGTCTAAACTCTTAAGTTCTGGGGAAGATGAAAGAAAAACATAAAAAACAACATTGTAAATAGACTAATTTTGACCTGTCAAATCCAGATGTGAAGAGGAGAGAGTAAAAACATTTTAATGATTGAAAAGAGGAAATGTTTCAGAGAAAGAGCCCAGTGACCGCAAGCATTTAGAAGAACAGGAGAGAGAGCGAGAGAAGATTCCAAATGGCCACTGGCTTTTTAACCTGAAGGAAGAGACAGAAACAAGGGGATTTACAATACTACAGTTTGGAAGAGAGAAAGGTTGTTTGGGATATTGAACTTGAGGACAGACCACCTAAGTGAAGTTATTTTACCAAATTGGGACTGGTTACGAAACACGTGAAGAGGAAGGAGAAAGAGGCAATGTTACCTGCACCCTTACCTTCCATTTTCTCATGCTTAGGCATAAAGGACTGGGACCCAGAAAATTGTCTGAGTCCTCAGAACTTCAGCTTTTAATTAAAGATATTTGGTATCCTCGAGTAAGTGTAGTTACAAAACAGTTAAAGTATGAATTAACAAGAATTCCAATGTCTTGAACGTATAATTCAACAGCAATATATTATTGCTAGTTAAAGCAATTTTCAAGGCATGTACTATATTAGTTTTACAAGAACATTTGCTTCACGTGTTTTTCTTCTAGAAAATTAATAATTCTGGCAATGTGTTTGTGATGTTCTTTCTAACATGCGTTGTAGAAGGATATTGTCACAACTGCTGCTTTGTGTATTCTGGCTCTCGAAGATGATTTCGCACTTACTAAGTCTGAAATTTAAATCGTGGGTTTGGCCATGGCTATTGCCAGACAGCAATATCACAGAGTTAGGATGAAGTTAAGAAATTTTTGTTGTCATTCTGGATTTCTAACTTTATTCAGAAAAAAAAAACCCTACATAATTTCAGAATTACAGGCATGTGAGGTATTGACTAATATTTTTCTTTAAATGAACAGTTTTTGCTAGTTCTGAGAGTCTGCAGGGCATGTGCTGTTGAAACAGCTCTTTCCCAAACTAAGCAATAAATCTAGAATGACAGCTACACAAAGCCATCATCAGGTCGGGGAAGGGCTGTGTTCAGAGTGTAGGCATTCAGGTAATTGGAGAGTAAGAGGGAAACAGTGAGATGACAGGACCCTACTGTTGGAAGAGATAGCAGAGATCATTTTTAAATTATAATCTGTTCAAAATCATCATATGTGAGAGTATATAGAAGATCTTGAAGTGGTTTTAATGCTAATCACAGAGCTCATCAAAAATTTAATTTACTTCCTAAAATATTTAGGTTACCCTCTTAAACAACAGCACCAAGAACTGATTAACTTTTGTAATTAAAAAGACATTTTGCAGAAAAGCCAATATGAATCAAGATGTGAAAAACTATGAGTTTTAGAGACCTTTTTAATGGAAATTAAAATGCTCTTTATTTTAATTTGTGCATTTACGTTTTTGGTCTTACATGGCATTTGGTCAGATACCAAGGGAAAAAAGGAAGGAAAGGAAAGAAGAACTTATGGGGGTTGTTTGTTTGTTTGTTTTGCTTGTTTTTGGTCACACAGCACGACTTGTGGGATCTTAGTTCCCTGATCAGGGATTGAACCTGGGCCTTCAGCAGTGAAAGTGAAGAGTCCTAACCACTGGACCACCAGGGAATTCCTGAACTTAAGTTTTTAAATATCCATTCAGTGAAATAAATGGAATTGTATGCTGGGAACATTTCTCACTAGAGTTACAAAAATTATAAATTTATTAATGAAAAGATAAATTTTCATCAGATTCACCATAATTTTGTTTTCCATTAAAATTCTTAAGACATCTCTCATAAAAGCATTTTTGAAATTTTTACAAAGGGTAGGCAGATCTTTCTGAAGCCAGCAAGTATATTTTAGGTATCTGGCGTGGAGATGTGTATATCTGCTCTATAATGCTCCCGTTACCTTACTGGCACGGCATTAAGAGAAAATGGCAAAGTGTCTCTGGAAAACTGATTCTGAACTCTTTTAAGACTAAAGAATGTCTTATGGCTTAAAGAGAAAGAAATATACAAGAGGCATAAAAATAAAATGGGTGATACAACTTGAAAAGTTTTTTTTTTTAAGTAGAGCTAGAACTCCAAATATTTAGCTGGAAGATATTGTCAATTATACAAGTTTTCCAAAAGGCAGCATCTCAAACACCTCATGGAAGATGGCATGATTTAATGAGATCTCTAAGACGAGGAGCTAGTTTTCCCCATCCACCGGCATCACAATGAGAAAATAACTCTTCTACAGAAATATCCAAGACGAGGAAGCACTGTTTGTGGATTTTACATAAATTTGTAAAATTACTGCCTAGAAGATATGATTACAAACAAGTGGAAATCAAACATTTCTAACTCTAAGGTGGTTCAATACATAACTTGCTATAGGAGACCTGGGAACACTGATGACAACTGGGAAGACCTCTTTAACAGTAAACCAGAGACATCTACTGTCTGAAAATGGAAATAGCAACAAAAGCCATTTTATACATGGTTTGTAGAGGGCTCTGGGAAAAAGTGATGAGGCTGTCATAGGTGCAGCTAATTCTGGAAACCAGGATGAGCCTTGGCTGCTGAGAGGGTGAGTATTTTGCAGAGACAGAAGGAAGAAGAGAAGAAAAACAGAAAGAGGGGAGTTGCTTTGGCATCAGCGATGACCCCGTAGAGATACATGGCCAGGGTGAGGTGAAGAGGAATGCAGGATCCTGGAGAAAGTGTTACCAGCAAACATTATTTTTTCCCTGAGCAGTCAGCCCTTTTCAGGGAAAATCTCTCTCCTGAGCCTTTTACTGTATATAGTTTTCTTTTTTCTCCTTCTTTCTTACCCTCTTCCCTAATTGCATTTTCTACAAATCTTTTAGGGGTGGAAATCTGTTGATGATACAGATTTTTTAAATTGCTTCATAAATTAAGGAATTTCTGGCTTTAAGACAATATGATAAACTTTTAAAACTACACTTATCCTTATGGACCATCTAGTCTTCATTTCAGATAAGGAAACCGAAGCTAGGAAAATTTAGGTGACCTTGGAGTCATCCAGCTGGTGAGTGACAGAACTCAGACTGGATACAAGCTTTCCTTATGGACTGGGCCCAGTGGGAATAAATTTTCCTGCAAGGTGGCCACTTTTACAAAATGTTCCTCAAAAGTTTTCCCACCTCCAGCCTATTTTTATTTGTTTTACATATGTTTGGAATTTCAGAGGCTTAAAAAATTATACATTTTCCTCATTTTCTTCGAGTTGCTTTGAGGAAAATCAAAATTTAATATAAATACATAGCTGCAAGAGAAAATAAAATGGGCAGTTATCTCTCAGTTGATGTATCCAATCCAGTATGTTTCTGAAAAGAATGAACTGATTTAAATATAAATTTTGTGTTTTGATGGCCTTTTTTAACACAATACAACAAAATGAAACACTTAGCTTTTTATCTTTAATTCCTTCTATCTGTATGCAGCTTTTTGCCATAACACTATCATTCATTGTAGAATGCAACTTCCCAGAGGGTCAGGAAGTAGTCTTTAATTTTTTTGTAAAGCAAGTAGCTTAGGGTGACCTGGGAATTTACCTTTATGGTAAAGTTTTTAAATATTAATTTTGATTAATCAATGTTTTAAAGAAGATTTCTTTTATCCTACAATTCGCATTGTAAAAATTAAATATGCAATACCTTTGCAAGTCAGCTGCCATATAAACCAGAGAATCACTTCCTTTAATACATACTTCATCTGCAAGTAAAAAGCTTCAAACGCGCCTTTTTATTTTAATGAGATATTTTATATATTCACATTTTCTCCCCCAGGAACATCCTGGAGAGGAAATTTCAAATTAGTAACCAGGAGATTATTTTCACTGTAATCTTTTTATAAAGAAAACAGAACAAGGCCAGACTATTGTCCAAAATCATTCTAGGTAGACAGGCTGACGATGTTGAATTTAACCTGAGCCCCGTGTTCCTGGCAAACAGCGAAGGTTACAGGAATTCTCCCACTCTTTTGTGTCCTGGAAAACAGCTTAGAACCACCCTTCCCACATGACTCGACTTAGTTGAGACTCATAGATGCCCTTTGTTTACCTGTGGCAAGGCCAGCCTTTGCTTCACAAATGATTAGCTCAATCCCTTGTCCCCACTGACAAACGGGAATAAAACGTTTGGTAACCAAACTTTGGTTAAGCTCCTCTCCTTTCTCAGTCCCTGAACTTGAGCCTACTCTCAGCCTGAGACAGCATACAGCCCCTGTTTATGGGTCCTCCTGGAGAAGAGGCTGGTGTCAAGATAAAACATTCTCTGATCTACTGTCCTGTATGCCATCCTTTCATCCCACTTCCCCACACCAGGCTCTTTCTAGCTTTGTCCACTCCTCTTATAAAAGCCCTTTTGCCTAACTCTTAAGACACTGCAGATCTCATGGTCACTGGTTCTCTCTACGGCAGTAGCCCCCTCACAACATTGCAATAGACCCTTCCCCCCTTTGCAATAATCCTTGCAAATAAAGTCTCTCCTTACTAAGTCCACTTTATAAATATTTGACAAAATCAAGAATTCTAATTAAAACTGAGGGAAATTGACTAAATAAAGCAGATCAGGATTATAAGATAAAGTCTTCTTGTCCTAGAAGCAAAATCATACCATGTTCATAAGGGTAATCATATTTCTCAAAATTTTTTTCTGTTCTCCAAGATAAAATTTCAAAGCTTTTCAAGGGCAATGCTTTCTGGAAAATGTCTGTATTCAAATGAATAGTGAATTATTTTCACAAATTGTTCTAAAAGTCCCAGTATTTTCCAAGTTTCATTCTGGAATGTCAAGTTCCCCAAATTGGCCCAGATCCAAGCTTACCTTTCATGAGTGAAAAAACTACTTATTTAGTATTAGCTCACTAAATCTTGCAATTCAGTATTGTACAGTGGGGTGAGAAATCTAAACATCTTTATTCAAAATTCCTGTCAAATTGCTCAGTACTCATTTGTTTACCAGAATAAAAATCTAATTTTTCAATGACAAAACCATACATTGTGAGGCCCAGTGCTACTGAAAATCTTCAGGACATTTCTATGGTCAGAACTGACCAATACCATATGCCATATTATGTAAACAAATACGTAACATTGGGCTCAATTGCATAAACCACAGGAGGAAACAAAAATGATGAGATGAACAGATGTCTTAGAAGCATAATCATTTCTCTGACAATCCAGGAGACAAAGACCTATGTTTCCCTTTGGTCTGTAAAAATAGGTTGGAAATCTTTACATACCCACTCTTTATTTTTTTAATTTTATATATATACATATATATGAAACATTAATGAAACAATTAGTTGGCATTTCATAAACTTAACAGATAATAGGTAACTGTGAATTAATTTAACTAATGCCCTTCTACACATGTTGGAAAAAAATCATTCATTTCCCTTGACATCAGTTCTAGGCTCAGATCCAATGCCTGTATACTCTGATTCATTTCTACTACATTTATTTAATGCTGCTATTTATTTATTCCTTTATTTGCTAAATACTTATTGGACACCTACTGTGTGCTAAGCACTGGGGATACAGTTCTAAACAAAATAGACGAAAATCTCTGTCCTCATGGAACATGCAATTTAGACAGAAAATGAACCAGATTAATGACCAAAACATATAGAATACTAGATGTATTTTGTACTAAAGAGAAAAAATAAAGTAGGAAAGTGAGTTACAAAATGCAGTGGGGCAGGAGGATTTTAGGCACTGACAAGGTGTATTTGAGTCAAGCTCTCAAGGAAATGAAAGAGCTAGCCAAGCAGATATCTGGCACTCCTGGCAAAGGGGGCAGCAAGTGCAAAGGCATAGGGGCAGGAACACTGCCACATGCAGTGCTGAGCACTGCAGAGGATATGAAGATGAAGAAGCTCAAAGAGCTTAAAATCATGTAAGGAAGCTGACAATACAAATGTACTAAAACTAATATCCAATAGACTTTTTTAAGAGTTGGAAGAGAGATACACACGATTCCACAGCAGTTTAGATTCCACAGCAACAGTTGGAAAATCTCAGCAGGCAGGGGCAGGTTGGGTTGGGGTTATGGGAGGTGGGGTGGGGGGGTGGGGGGCGGGCAGTCCCTAAAGGAGCTCAAATCTGAGAAGAGTCTGTACAAAGGACGTGGGCCGGTGAAGCAGCACCCACGGGGCCAACTAGAGTTAGGACCATAACGGGGGAAATATAAATATCATGTAGATATATAAGCATATGGATATGATGTAAATTTATAAATATAAATATTCCACAATGTTTATATTATATATAAAACACGTTTGGACATATACTAAATATATCATGTTTCCCTGTGCATAGAACCTTCCTCAGGATCCTCAAAAGTATATATCAAAAGGGCCTCTGCTTATGTTTGTTATTTGAGAAAAAGAAGTGGAAAGTTCTTTGTCAAATGTGAAGCCTTATAAATGGATGTGGGATCCAGCTTTAATTTAGAACCCGGAGAAGTCCAGATGATTATTTTCTCTCACCTCTGCAAACAACCACCTTTTAACAATATCTTGAAGTGTATACAATACATTTCCTTCACGGCCCCCTACCCTCCACCTGCAGGCCTCCTCCTCTGCCTTCTCCTTCCAGGGATCGAAGCCCTGCCTGCTCGGCACTCTCTGGTAACATCTTTCTCCCAACACGCCCCCCACCACTCCCCTTTTCTTCCAGCCACTCGGTCTCTGCTAGGGTCGGAAGGATTCAAGCGAGAGCAAGACTCGTCGTCCGTGGCCTCGACGTGGGGGAGGTTAGGGAAGGCCCCAGGAGGAAGGGATTAATAAAGCAAGACCTGAGCCCTGGGAGAAAGGCTAAAACCTGCTCCCTATTCTGGAGAAAGTTAGCTGAGGAAATCAGTTATCCAAAAGCGTTAACGATAACTGGTAGTATAATGTGTTTTCCCTCGGAGCACACTTACTATTTTTAAGAGGCTGTTCTAACTAAAAGAAACCGATCTCGGGTGGTGGCCTCCTGAGAGGAGGCTCTTGGAGAGGGGTCTTTGGAGCCCCCTCCCAGCGGTAAGGCTGGGGGTCTAGGCCTCGGGCAGGTAACCCAGCCTGAGGAAGAGCTCACGCAGAACCAGCAGTCTACGGGGCAAAATTCACCCACCCCCGCTTGGCACTGGCCGTCCTGTCTCCCGTCTTGTTTCTTTTCACACCACAGTCATTCCAAGGGGAATGCTTGCATTCCTCATTTTGGATTAGTATCTGTCTGATGGTTAATAAATGAATATGAATCCTCTCAGTTTTAAAATTCGTGTCCATCAGAATGTTAATAATCCTCTGCCCCAATTCCATTTCTTTCCATTGATTTGTAGAAATATGATCTGTCTCAGTTTCCCCATTAGGTTATCTAAGAATTACTGAGTTGCTATTTACTATCAAATGCCCCATTCTGCTATTCTATGTATTATCCCTTTAAAAAGCCCTAAAAGCACCCTTGAATCTTCATTTACAGTATCTAGCAATTGTACCTTTTTACAACGCAGAAAACCTAAATTAATATTTAAGTTGGTGGTCATATTTCCACACCACTTTCTTCCTTTTTGAATCTTTAAAAGATATCTTTAGGGCTTCCCTGGTGGCACAGTGGTTGAGAGTCCGCCTGCCGATGCAGGGGCCACGGGTTCGTGACCCGGTCCGGGAAGATCCCACATGCCGCGGATCGTCTAGGCCTGTGAGCCATGGCCGCTGAGCCTGCGCGTTGCTCCACAACGGGAGAGGCCACAACAGGGAGAGGCCTGCGTACCGCAAATATATATATATATATATATGTATATATATATATCTTTATACATAAATTTTAAATTCCATTTCTAATTTTATTCCATTCTCTTGTGAAAACAGCAATTAAAATATTTGTAATGAATACACATATTCTGGCATTTAAAAACATTATAAAATCAAAGTGGAAAAATATTAGAGATGCTGATATTTAGATCAAGATTCAGATCAAGATGGTGATTAGTCTTTATATAAATTTATTACTTTAAAGTAATTATTTTAAAATGTTCCTTTAACATGAAAGTAATTAATTTTATTCTAAAAGCATAAAGAAAAGCCCAGGAAAGACTTGCATTTTCTTATTTGGGGGCTTATTAACTACAATTAAGCAGTTTAAAAAGCTATCTGCATTTTTTCACTTGCCCTATACATAGTTCAAAAGCAATCGTTTGCTGCCCCCTGGCTGTAAAGAGATTCCTTACCTTCGAATAAAACTACTGTCTTTAGAAGAAAAAATTACTGTATATCAAGAAAGTGAAGTGGAGAATATAGAAAATGTATCACCTCCCATAGGTATCAGGGTATTAATTAATACTGATTAAGAACCTAAACTTTTAGATCAGACTGCCTACCATGTATTAGCTGTGTGACCTTAGTCAAATTACTGAACCTCTCTCTGAAGTTTCCTAATCCATATTAATAAAGCTAATGAGAATAGTAATGCCTACCTCCTATGATTAGTAAGAGAATTAAATAAGCTCATAAAGTGTTTCAACTGTTTGCACAGGTGTTAGGTATTAGTAGATGCCATATTTAAAAGCAACAGTGGATAACTGGAAATTGTCCACCTTAATACCAACACTGCTAATCTCTCTGACCCTGCTCCATTTTTTCCTTTTGTTGTAGTACTTATTACCGTCTAACATACTGTAGAATTGGATTATTTATGACATCTATTATTCTTTGCTGGCATCTCACCACTGAGTAAACTCCAAGGGCACAGGGATGTTTGTTTTGCTCTTTGAGGCATATCACGCACCACATCAGCATCTGGTACATAATAGGTACTTAATAAATATTGCTATTGAATGAATTTGTGGCCATAATTTTGTCTATATTCATAAAACCTTAGACTTAAGGTTGCAAGGAGTTTTCAAGAACAGCACATTCATTCCTCAGACTTCTGTTGAAGACTTACTTGTGACCAATGTTGTTCAAGGGGCATGGTCTATAAAACGACTACTGCACAATTTGCAACCAAGGAGCAAACAAGCACAAAAACAAATAATTTCCGTACAATTTCAATACAGTAACAACATTAAGAAAAAATGTTGAGGATTAAAAATGAGAGAGTGTAAATCTCTCCAGAGGAGTCAGAGACAACTGAGCTGAGGTGAGAGGCATGCTCCGGGCCAAGGGCACAGGTTGTGTTCCAGCAGGGGAACAACTTAAAATGGAACCATGAAAGAGCACAGTATCTGGGGGACATAGAGGAGCACAGGGTGCTGATGATGGGGAAAGGAGATTGGTTGTGATAATTATTGGCTGACATGCCCTTAGGTGAGCAAGGGCCATGTTTGTGATTATAGGTGTCAACAGAGTTTTTGCTTTGGTTTGGTTTGAGCCGGCAATGCTACAAGCTGAGAGAAACGGTACCGATGAGGGGCAGGGACCGGGCTAAGAAAGGCCAGGTTGCTATAGGTGGATAATCCAAGGTCAGAGCAAGCAAGGAACCAGGAAATATAAAGACATGAGTCAGAGGAAGTCATGGGGAAGAGGTCAAGAAGGTAACTATGGCTCTATACTGTATGGGGGTCCAAAGTATTATAAAAATGTTTTGTTAAATTAAAAAGAAAAGTTTTATGGATCAATGTGTCAAAAAGACTAGCACCAGATACAGAGGGAGGCTGAACAGAACTGGGATGGCAAAAGAATTAAAGTACCCAGCCTTGGACCAGAAGAGAACCTAGCTAAGCGGCCTCTCCAGAACAACTGGAATTATTTAACATTAATCCAGAGTCACCATATTGTCATGCCTGGGTAGAGTCACAAACTTGTGTGTGTGTGTGTGTGTGTGTGTGTGTGTGTGTGTGTGTGTGTGTGTGTATTTTAAGTTCCCTGGTTACCTAGTATAATGCATTCCACAGTGTGGATGCAGTTTTTCTCCTGATATTAAGAAGGGGAACCTGAACTGAGTGACCCTGACTAGCATTGCAGCCACCATCCTAGTGTCCAGAGAGGGCAAATCAGCTACAGAACACTAGTTAGTGGATAGTCCAAACAGATTCTCCTTGACTGGGTGTGCTATCCCCTTCGAAGTTCAGGCAATGCATCCAGTAGGCCAGCATGCTGACATGGTATACAAGAAGGCCAGCTGGAACTTACAGGATGATAGCGTGTTAGTCCAGCACTGGGCTTTAACAATCATCATGTCCAGAAGATGGCATACTAGGAGGATGTGGAGATCACACCTCCTCACAACTAGGGCTTCTACTAGGTGCTGGTGGGGGACCTCGGACACCTAAGGGGATGGGAGGAATCCCCACATGGGGAGGAATCCCCTTCCCCACATGGGAGGGAAGGGGCGGGGGAGAAGAGTGGAGACGGGACAAGACTGTTACCCGAGGAGGGCCTGGAAGAGGGGAGAGGTTCCCACACTCCGAGGGGCCCACTCACAGCGAGGGGATCAGTGGGGACAGGGAGGGACTGTCAGGGGATCAGAGGTGAACACGGCCAGTGCCTCCCCCACCTGCTTGGACCCCAGCAAGCCTGCTGGGGTCCTGGGCCTGAACCCCCACCCCCCAGGGTCCCCCCAGCTGCGTGGATCCCAGGCCTGCCCCACCCCCCCAGGGCCCCCTCCAGCTCTGTGGGTCCCTGGGGCTTGAGCCCTGCCCCCCCCAAGGCCTCTTCCAGCCACATGAGTCCCAGGCCTGAGCCCCACCCCAGCTGGGGCCTCCTCCAGCTGTGCAGGTCCCAGCAGACCTGAGTACCACCCCCTACAAGGCCTCCGAGGGCCGTGCAGGTCCCAGCCCTAAGCCCCGCCTCCACCGAAGCCTCCTCTGGCCACATGGGTCCTGGCAGACTGAGTGCCGCCCCAACAGGGCCTCCTCTGGCAGCACAGGTCCAGGCAGGCCGGAGCACCACCCCCCTCCAAGGTCTCCTCCAGCTGTGCCGGGCCCTACAGGCACGCCTGTGGAGGCCTGCACCCCAGCTGGCCTGTGTGGGCATGTGTGCTCCAGGCCAGCTTCATGAATAGACACTGATGAAAGGAAAACAGAGGTGAGGCTGACACAGTGGGTCCAGAGACCTACCTAGAGGTCTCGGAGGCCTACAGAGGAGGCAGGGGTAGGCTGTAGCTCATCGTGGGGGCAAGAATGCTGATAGGGGAGGCACCAGGGAATTTTTTATTTTTTTATTTTTTCCTTATTTTTATTCTTTTTTTATTATTTTTCTTTATTTTTTGCTGTTGTGGTTCTGTTTTGTTTTGTTGTTGTTATTTCATTTTTATTGTTACTTTTTCTAATTTTTTTTTCTAATTTTATTTTATATTTTACTTTTTGTTATTATTCTGCTCTTTTCTATTTGTTGCTTTTTTTTTTCTTTTGCCATGCTGCACAGCTTGCAGGGTTTTGGTTCCCAGGCCAGCGTTCGGGCCTGAATTCCTGTGGTGGGAGTGCTGAGTCCAACGCACTGAGCTAACAGTGAACTTCAGGTCCCAGGGAATATTAATCAGTGTGAGATCTCTCAGAGGTCCTCATCGCGGCACCAAGACCCAGCTCTGCCCAACTGCCTGCAAACTCTAGTGCTGGATGCCTCAGGCCAAACAACCAGCAAGACAGGTATACAGCCCCACCCATCCAAAACAAAAAAAAAAAAATGAGACAACAAAAATATGTTACAGATGAAGAAGCAAGGTAAAAACCTACAAGACCAAATAAATGAAGAGGAATTAGGCAACTTACCTGAAAAAGAATTCACAGTAATGATAGCAAAGATGATCCAAAATCTCAGAAGTAGGATGGAGGCACAGATCGAAAAAATACAAGAAATGTTTTAAAAGGACCTAGAAGAACTAAATAACAAACAGTGATGAACAACACAATAACAGGAATAAAAAATACACCAGAAGGAATCAATAGCAGAATAACAGAGACAGAAGAACTAATAAGTGAGCTGGAAGATAGAAGGGCGGAAATAACTGCCAAGGAGCAGAATAAAGAAAAAAGAAAGAAAAGAATTGAGGACAGTCTCAGAGCCTCTGGGACAACATTAAACACAACAACATTAGATTTATAGGCACCCAGAAGAAGAAGAGAAAGGCAAAGGATCTGAGAAAATATTTGAAGAGATTACAGTCAAAAACTTCCCTAACATGAGAAAGAAAATAGGCACCCAAGTCCAGTAAACGCACAGAGTCCCATACAGGAGAAACTGAAGGAGAAACATGCCAAAACACATATTAATCAAACTAACAAAAATTAAATTCAAAGAAAAAATATTAAAAGCAGCAAAGGAAAAAGCAAAAAAATAACATACAAGGGAATCCCCATAAGGTTATCAGCTGACTTTTCAGCAGAAACTCTGCAGGCCAGAAGGGAGCAGCAGGATATATTTAAAGTGACGAAAGGGAAAAACCTACAACCAAGATTACTCTACCCAGCAAGGATCTCATTCAGATTCAACAGAGAAATCAAAAGCTTTACAGACAAGCAAAAGCTAAGAGAATTCAGCACCACCAAACCAGCTTTAAAACAAATGCTAAAGGAACTTCTCTAGGTGGGAAACAAAGAAAAGAAAAAACCTACCAACACAAACACAAAACAATAAAGAAAATGGTAATAGGAATATACATATTGATAATGGATTAAAGGCTCCAACCAAAAGACACACATTAGCTGAATGGATACAAAAACGAGACCTTTATATATGCTGTCTACAAGAGACACACTTCAGACCTAGAGACACATACAGACTGAAAGTAAGGGGATGGAAAAAAATATTACATGCAAATGGAAATCAAAAGAAAGCTGGAGTAGCACTACTGTATCAGATACACCAGACTTTGAAATAAAGACTCTTATAAGAGACAAGGAAGGACACTACATAATGATCAAGGGATCAATCAAAGAAGACATAACAATTGTAAATATTTATGCACCCGACATAGGACCACCTAAATGCATAAGGCAAATGCTAGCAAACATAAAAGGGGAAATCAACAGTAACACAATATGGTGGGGGATGTCAACATCCCAATTTCACCAATGCACAAATCATCCAGACAGGAAATAAATAAGGAAACACAAGCTTTAAATAACACAACTGACCAGACAGACTTAATTGATATTTATAGGACATTCCACTTGAAAGCAGCAGAATACACTCTCTTCTCAAGTGCACATGGAAAAATCTGCAGGATACATCACATCTTGGGTCACAAATCAAGCCATGGTAAATTTAAGAAAATTGAAATCACATCAAGCATCTTGTCCAACCACAACACTATGAGATTAGAAATAAATTACAGGGGGAAAAAACTGTAAAAGCACATACACATGGAGGCTAAACAATACACTACTATAACCATGAGATAACTGAAAAATATCAGAGAGGAAATTTAAAACTACATAGAAACAAACAATTAAAACATGAAAACCCAAAACCTATGGGATGCAGCAAAAGCAGTTCTAAGAGGGAAGTTTATAGCAATTCAATCCCACCTCAAGAAACAAGAAAAATCTCAAATAAACAACCTAACCTTACACCTAAAGCAACTAGAGAAAGAAGAACAAACAAAACCCAAAGTTAGTAGAAGGAAAGAAAACATAGAAATCAGAGCAGAATAAATAAAATAGAAATGAAGAAAACAATAGCTAAAATCAAAGAAAAGAAAAGCTACTTCTTTGAGAAGATAAACAAAATTGATAAATCTTTAGCCAGACTTGTCAAGAAAAAAAAAGGAGAGGATTCAAATCAATAAAATTAGAAATGAAAAAGGAGAAATTACAACTGACACTGCAGAAATGCAAAGGATCATAAGAGAGTACTACAAGCAACTACAGGCCAACAAAATGGACAACCTGGAAAAAATGGACAAATTCATAGAAAGGTACAACTTTCCAAGACTTAACCAGGAAGAAATAGAAAATATAAAGAAACCAGTCACAAGTAATGAAATTGAAACTTCAATTAAAAATCTTCCAACAAACAAAAGTCCAGGACCAGATGGCTTCACAGGTGAATTCTATCAACACTGAGCAAAGAACTAACACCCATGCTTCTAAAACTCTTCCAAAAAATTGCAGAGGAAGGAACACTCCCAAGTTCATTCTACAAGGCCATCATCACCCTGATACCAAAACCAGACAAAGATATAACATAAAAAGAAAATTACAGACCAATATCACTGACGAACATAGACACAAAAATACTCAACAAAATACTAGCAAACAGAATCCAACAACACATTAAAAGGGTCATACAACATGATCAAGTGGGATTTATCCCAGGGATGCAAGGATTTTTCAATATATGCAAATCAATCAATGTGATACACCATATCAACAAATTAAAGAATAAAAACCATATGATCATCTCAATAGATGCAGACAAAGCTTTTGACAAAATTCAATACCATTTATGATAAAAACTCTCCAGAAAGTGGGCATAGAGGGAACATACCTCAACATAATAAAGGCCATATACAACAAACCCACACCTAACATCATTCTCAATGGTGAAAAATTGAAAGCATTTCCTCTAAGATCAGGAACAAGACAAGGATGTTCACTCTCGCCACTATTATTCAACATAGTTTGGAAGTCCTAGCCACGGCAATCTAAAAAGAAAAAGAAATAAAAGGAATATAAATTGGAAAGGAAGAAGTAAAACTGTCACTGTTTGCAGATGACATGATACTATACATAGAAAATCCTAAAGATGCCACCAGAAAACTACTAGAGCTAATCAATGAATTTGGTAAAGTTGCAGGATACAAAATTAATGCACAGAAATATCTTGCATTCCTATACACTAACAACGAAAGATCAGAATGAAAAATTAAGGAAACAATCCCATTTACCATTGCAACAACAAGAATAAAATACCTAGGAATAAACCTAACTGAGGAGGTAAAAGACTGGTACTAAGAAAACTATAAGAGACTGTTGAAAGAAATCAAAGACCTGTATGCAGAAAACTAAAAGACACTGATGAAAGAAATTAAAGATGACACAAACAGATGGAGAGACATACCATGTTCCTGGATTGGAAGAATTAATATTGTGAAAATGACTATACTACCCAAAGCAATCTATAGATTCAATGCAATCCCTATCAAATTACCAATGGCATTTTGCACAGAATTAGGACAAAATATTTTACAATTTACATGGAAACACAAAAGACCCTGAAAAGCCAAAGCAATCTTGAGAAAGAAAAACAGGGCTGGAGGAATTAGCCTCCCTGACTTCTGACTATACTACAAAGCTACAATAATCAAGACAGTATGGTACTGGCACAAAAACATAAATATAGATCAATGGAACAGGACAGAAAGCCCAGAGATAAACCCATGCACCTATGGTCACCTAATCTATGAGAAAGGAGGCAAGAATATACAATGGAGAAAAGACTGTCTCTTCAATAAGTGGTGCTGGGAAAACTGGACATCTACATGTAAAAGAATGAAATTGGAACACTTCCTAACACCATATACAAAAATAAACTTAAAATGGATTAAAGACCTAAATGTAATACCAGACACTATAAAACTCTTAGAGGAAAACATAGGCAGAACACACTTTGACATAAATCACAGCAAGATCTTTTCTGACCCACCTCCTAATGAAAATAAAAACATAAATAAACAAATGGGACCTAATGAAACTTAAAAGCTTTTGCACAACAAAGAAAATCATAAATGAGATGGAAAGACAACACTCAGAATGGGAGAAAATATTTGCAAACAAAGCAACGGGCAAGGGATTAATCTCCAAAACAAGTCATGCAGCTCAATATCAAAAAAACAAACAACCCAATCAAAAAATGGGCAGAAGACCTAAATAGACATTTCTCCAAAAAAGACATACAGATGGCCAAGAGGCACATGAAAAAATGCTCAGCATCACTAATTATTAGAGAAATGCAGATCAAAACTGCAATGAGGTATCACCTCACACCGGTCAGAATGGCCATCATTAAAATATCTACAAACAATAAATGCTCAAGAGGGTGTGGAGAAAAGGGAACCGTCTTGCATTGTTGGTGGGAATGTAAACTGATACAGCCACTATGGAGAATAGTATGGAGGTTCCTTAAAAAACTAAAAATAGAACTATCATATGATCCAGCAATCCCACTATTGGGCATATACCCTGAGAAAACCATAATTCAAAGAGACACATGCACTCCAATGTTCATTGCAGAACTATTTACAATAGCCAGGACATGGAAGCAACCTCAATGTCCATCAACAGATGAATGGATAAAGAAGATATGGTACATATATAAAATGGAATATTAGCCATAAAAAGAATGAAATCGGGTCATTTGTAGAGAGGCGGATGGACCTAGAGTCTGTCATACAGAGTGAAGTAAGTCAGAAAGAAAAAGACAAATATCGTATATTAACTCATATATGTGGAATGTAGGAAAATGGTACAGATGAACCTATTTGCAGGGCAGGAATAGAGATGTAGATGCAGAGAACGGACATATGGACATGGTGGGGGGAGCAGGATTGGGATGAATTGGGAGATTGGGATTGACATATATACATTACCATGTGTAAAACAGATAGCTAGTGGGAACCCGCTGTATAGCACAGGGAGCTCAGCTTGGTGCTCTGTGGTGACCTGGATGGGTGGGATGGTGGGCGGGGGGGCAGAGGGAGGTACAAGAGGGAGGGATATATGTATACAAATAGCTGATTCACATCATTATAAAGCAGAAACTAACATAACATTGTAAAGCAACTATACCTCTCCCCCCCCACCCCCAAAAAAATCATTATGTCCAGTCCTCTCACTCTGAGAGCTCCTGGTATTAGTTACACGGCTAGCTGGTAACTCTCACTACTCTGCCAACTTGCCTGGTGGCCAGGCAGTTGCTACAGTGAGTTCAGGCAAGGAAAAAAAACCTTCAAACTACTTACTCTGTACACAAAATGATGAATTGATTGATTAAATTTTTCCACCTTTTCAATTGCTCTTCTGGCACAATGCAGATCCTAACATAGGGAAATGTAATTTCCTTCCATGAATTGATCATATTAAAAACCACATAAAAATGTTTCCTTGACGATTTTTACTGAAACCGCTTTAAAGGCAGGGAATTTCAATGACATGCCATTGAGACTTTTTCAGATTTACAATTGTGAAATGATATCTATGTTGGAGATGGGATAATCTCCAATTATTTAATATTATTTTTAACTAGTCAAAGTTATATAACACAGATATTAGCATACAGGCCTCAGAAAGATTTTTTTCTAAAGGGCAGATAGTAAATATTTTCTGCTTTTCAGTCCGCATGGTCTCTGTTACAACTACTCGTGGGAGACCTTCAAGATGGCAGAAGAGTAAGACGTGGAGATCACCTTCCTCCCCACAAATACATCAGAAACACATCTACATGTGGAACAACTCCTACAGAACACCAACTGAACGCTGGCAGAAGACCTCAGACCTCCCAAAAGGCAAGAAACTCCCCACGAACCTCGGTAGGGCAAAAGAAAAAAGAATAAACAGAGACAAAAGGATAGGGACGGGACCTGCACCAGTGGGAGGGAGCTGTAAAGGAGGAAAGGTTTCCACACACTAGGAAGACTCTTCGGGGGCAGAGACTGCGGGTGGTGGAGGGGGGAAGCTTCAGAGCCACGGAGGAGAGCACAGCAATGGGGGTGCGGAGGGCAAAGTAGTGAGATTCCCACACAGAATATCGGTGACGACCAGCACTCACCAGCCTGAGATCCTTGTCTGCTCACGCATAGGGCAGGTGGGGGCTGAGAGCTGAGGCTCTAGCTTCGGAGGTCAGATCCCAGGGAGAGGACTGGGGTTGGCTGCATGAACACAGCCTGAAGGGGGCTAGTGCGCCACAGCTAGCCGGGAGGGAGTCCGGGAAAAAATGTGGAACTGCCTAAGAGGCAAGAGACAATTGTTTTGGGGTGCACGAGGAGAGGGGATTCAGAGCACCCCCTAAATGAGCTCCAGAAACGGGCGTGAGCCGCAGCTATCAGCACAGACACCAGACATGGGCATGAGACGCTAAGGCTGCTGCTGCAGCCACCAAGAAGCCTGTGTGCAAGCACAGGTCACTATCCACACCCCCCTCCCAGTAGCCTGTGCAGCCCGCCACTGCCAGGGTTCCGTGATCCAAGGACAACTTCCCCGGGAGAACACAGAGCACCTCAGGCTATTGCAATGTCAGGCTGGCCTCTGCCGCTGCAGGCTCGCCCTGCATTCCGAACCCTTCCCTCCACCCTGCCTGAGCGAGCCAGAGCCCCCTAATCAGCTGCTACTTTAACCCTGTCCTGTCTGAGCGAAGAACAGATGCCCTCAGGCAACCTACATGCAGAGTCACGGCCAATCCAAAGCTGAACCCCAGGAGATGTGCAAACAATGAAGAGAAAAGGAAATCTCTCCCAGCAGCCTCGGGGGCAGTAGATTAATTCTCCACAATCAACTTGATGTACCCTGCATCTGTGGAATACTGAATAGACAACGAATCATCCAAAAATTGAGATGGTAGACTTTGGGAGCAACAATATATAATTTTTTCTTTTCCTCTTTTTATGAGCGTGTATGTGTATGCTTCTCTGTGTGATTTTGTCTGTATAGTTTTGCTTTTACTATTTGTCCTAGGATTCTGTCTGTCCGTTTTGTTGCTTTTTTTTTGGTTTTTGTTTTTTTCTATTTTTCTTTAGTATAGTTTTTAGTGCTTGTTATCATTGGTGGATTTGTTTTTTGGTTTGGTTGCTCTCCTCTTTCTTTTTATTTTTTTCATTACTTTTTAATTTTTTTAATTTTAATAATTATTTTTTGTTTTAATAACTTTATTTTATTCTATTTTTTTCTTTCCTTCTTTCTTTTTTTCTCCCTTTTTTCTGAGCCGTGTGGCTGACAGAGTCTTGGTTCTCCAGACGGGTGTCAGGCCTGTGCCTCTGAAGTGGGGGAGCCAAGTTCAGGACATTGGTCCACTAGAGACCTCCCAGCTCCACGTAATTCAAACAATGCAAGCTCTCCCAGAGATCTCCATCTCAACGATAAGACATGGCTCCACCTAATACAAATGATAAAAGCTCTCCCAGATATGTCCATCTCAATGCTAACACACAGCTCCATTCAACTACCAGCAAGCTACAGTGCTGGACTCCCTATGCCAAACAACTAGCAACACAGGAACACAACCCTACCCATTAGCAGAGAGGCCGCCTAAAATCATATTAAGGTCACAGACGCCTCAAAACACACCACCGGACGTGGACCAGCCCACCAGAAAGACAAGATCCAGCCTCATCCACCAGAAACAGGCACCAGTCCCGTCAACCAGGAAGCCTACACAACCCAATGAACCAACATTAGCCACTGGGGGCAGACACCAAACACAACAGGAACTACGAACCTGCACTCTGCAAAAAGGAGACTCTGAGCACAGTAAGTTAAGCAAAATGAGAAGACAGAGAAACACACCGCAGATGGAGGAGCAAGGTAAAAACCCACCAGACCAAACAAATGAAGAGGAAATAGGCAGTCTACCTGAAAAAGAATTCAGAGTAATGATAGTAAAGATGATCCAAAATCTTGGAAACAGAATGGAGAAAATACAGAAACAGGACCTAGAAGAAGTATAGAGCAAACAAACAATGGTGAACAACATAATAAATAAAATTAAAAATTCTTTAGAAGGAATCAATAGCAGAATAACGGAGACAGACAAATGGATAAGTAACCTGGAAGATAAAATAGTGGAAATAACTACTGCAGAGCAGAATAAAGAAAAAAGAATGAAAAGAATTGAGGACAGTCTCAGAGACCTCTGGGACAACATTAAATGCACCAACAATTGAATTATTTGGGTCCCAGAAGAAGAAGAGAAAAAGAAAGGGACTGAGAAAATATTTGAAGATATTATAGTTGAAAACTTCCCTAATATGAGAAAGGAAACAGTTAATCAAATCCAGGAAGTGCAGAGGGTCCCATGCAGGATAAATCCAAGGAGAAAAAAGCCAAGACACATATTAACCAAACTATCAAAAATTAAATACAAATAAAAAGTATTAAAAGCAGCAAGGGAAAAACAACAAATAACATACAAGGGAATCCCCATAAGGTTAACAGCTGTTCTTTCAGCAGAAACTCTGCAAACCAGAAGGGAGTGACAAGACATAATGAAAGTGATGAAAGGGAAAGACCTACAACCAAGATTACTCTACCCAGCAAGGATCTCATCCAGATTTGACAGAGAAATTAAAACCTTACAGACAAGCAAAAGCTAAGAGAATTCAGCAGCACCAAACCAGCTTTACATCAAATTCTAAAGGAATTTATCTACACAGGAAACACAAGAGAAGGAAAAGAACTACGATAACAAACACAAAACAATTAAGAAAATGGTAATAGGTACATACATAACGATAACTAACTTAAATGTAAATGGACTAAATGCTCCCAACAAAAGACACAGATTGGCTGAATGGATACAAAAACAAGACCCATATATATGCTCTCTACAAGAGACCCACTTCAGACCTAGAGACACATACATCCCGAAACTGAGGGTATGGAAAAAGATATTCCATGCAAAAGGAAATCAAAAGAAAGCTGGAGTAGCAATTCTCATATCAGACAAAATAGACTTTAAAATAAAGACTATTACAAGAGACAAAGAGGGACACTACATAATGATCAAGGGATCAATCCAAGAAGAAGATATAACAATTGTAAATATTTATGCACCCAACAGAGGAGCGCCTCAATACATAAGGCAAATGGTAACAGCCATAAAAGGGGAAATCAACAGTAACACAATCATAGTAGGGAACTTTAACACCCCACTTCCACCAATGGACAGGTCATCCAAAATGAAAATAAATAAGAAACACAATCTTTAAACGATACATTAAACAAGATGGACTTAATTGGTATTTATAGGACATTCCATCCAAAAACAACACAAGAGACTTTCTTCCCAAATACTCATGGCACATTCTCCAGGAGAGATCATATCTTGGGTCACAGATAAAGCCTTGGTAAATTTAAGAAACTGAAATCATATCAAGTATCTTTGCCAACCACAACACTATAAGACTACAGAAAAAAATCTATAAAATATACGAACACATGGAAGCTAAACACTACACTACTAATTAACCAAGAAACCACCAAAGAAATCAAAGAGGAGATCAAAAAATACCTAGAAACAAATGACAATGAAAACATGATGACCCAAAACCTATGGGATGCAGCAAAAGCAGTTCTAAGCGGGAAGTTTACAGCAATACAATCCTACCTCAAGAAACAACAAACATCTCAAATAAACAATCTAACCTTACACCTAAAGCAACTAGAGAAAGAAGAACAAAAAACCCCCAAAGTTAGCAGAAAGAAAGAAATCATAAAGATCAGATCAGAAATAAATGAAAAAGAAATGAAGGAAATAATAGCAAAGATCAATAAAACTAAAAGCTGGTTCTTTGAAAAGATAAACAAAATTGAAAACCATTAGCCAGACTCATCAAAAAAAAAAAAAGGGAGAAGACTCAAACCAATAGAATTAGAAATGAAACAGGAGAAGTAACAACTGACACTGCAGAAATACAAAGGATCATGGAAGATTACTACAACCAACTATATGCCAATACAATGGACAAACTGGAAGAAATGGACAAGTTCTTAGAAAAGCACAACCTTCCGAGACTGAACCAGGAAGAAATAGAAAATATAAACAGACCAATCACAAGCACTGAAATTGAGACCGTGATTAAAAATCTTCCAACAAACAAAAGCCCAGGACCAGATGGCTTCACAGGCAAATTCTATCAAACATTTAGAGAACAGCTAACACCTATCTTGCTCAAACTCTTCCAAAATATAGCAGAGGGAGGAACACTCCCAAACTCATTCTACGAGGCCACAATCACAGTCATATGAAAATCAGACAAAGATGCCACAAAGAAAGAAAACTACAGGCAAATATCACTGATGAACATAGATGCAAAAATCCTCAACAAAATACTAGCAAACAGAATCCAACAGCACATTAAAAGGGTCATACACCAGGATCAAGTGGGGTTTATGCCAGGAATGCAATGATTCTTCAATATATGCAAATCAATCAATGTGATACACCATATTAACAAACTCAGGAAGAAAAACCATATGATCATCTCAGTAGATGAATAAAAAGCTTCAGAAAAAATTCAATACCCATTTATGATAAAAAAAAAAAAACCGTCCAGAAAGTAGGAATAGAGGGAACTTACCTCAAAATAATAAAGGCCATGTATGACAAACCCACAGCCAACATCGCTCTCAAAGGTGAAAAACTGATACCATATCCTCTAAGATCAGGAACAAGACAAGGTTGTCCACTCTCACCACTATTATTCAACATAGTTTTGGAAGTTTTAGCCACAGCAATCAGAGAAGAAAAAGAAATAAAAGGAATCCAAATTGGAAAAGAAGAAGTAAAGCTGTCACTGTTTGCAGATGACATGATACTATACATGGAGAATCCTAAAGACGCTACCAGAAATATACTAGAGCTAATCAATGAATTTGGTAAAGGAGCAGGATACAAAATTAATGCACAGAAATCACTTGCATTCCTATACATTAATGATGAAAAATCTGAAAGAGAAATTAAGGAAATACCCCCATTTACCATTGCAACAAAAACAATAAAATACCTAGGAATAAACCTACCTAAGGAGACAAAAGACCTGTATGCAGAAAACTATAAGACACTGATGAAAGACATAAAACACGATACAAACAGATGGAGAGATATACCATGTTCTTGGACTGGAAGAATCAACATTGTGCAAATGATTATACTATGCAAAGCAATCTACAGATTCAATTCAATGCAATCCCTATCAAACTACCAATGGCATTTTTCACAGAACTAGAACAAAAAATTGCACAATTTGTATGGAAACACAAAGGATCCCAAACAGCCAAAGCAATCTTGAGAAAGAAAAACGGAGCTGGAGGAATCAGGCTCCCAGACTTCAGACTATACTATAACGCTACAGTAATCAAGACAATATGGTACTGGCACAAAAACAGAAATATAGATCAATGGAACAGAATAGAAAGCCCAGAGATAGACCCATGCACATATGGTCACCTTATCTTTCATAAAAGAGTCAAGAATATACGATGGAGAAAAGACAGCCTCTTCAATAAGTGGTGCTGGGAAAACTGGACAGCTACATGTAAAAGAATGAAATTAGAACACTCCCTAACACCATACACAAAAATAAACTCAAAACGGGTTAAAGACTTAAATGTAAGGCCAGACTCTATAAAACTCTTAGAAGAAAACATAGGCAGAACACTCTATGACATAAATCACAGCAAGATCCTTTTTGCCCCAGCCCTAGAGAAATGGAAATAAAAACAAAAATAAACAAATGGGACCTAATGAAACGTAAAAGCTTTTGCACAGCAAAGGAAACCATAAACAAGACGAAAAGACAACCCTCAGAATGGGAGAAAATATTTCAAAATGAAGCAACTGACAAAGGATTAATACCCAAAATTTACAAGCAGCTCATGCAGCTCAGTATCAAAAAAAGAAACAACCCAATCCAAAAATGGGCAGAAGACCTAAATAGACATTTCTCCAAAGAAGATATATAGATTGCCAACAAACACATGAAAGGATGCTCAACATCACTAATCATTAGAGAAATGCAACTCAAAACTACAATGATGTATCACCTGACACCAGTCACAATGGCCATCAGCAAAAAATCTACAAACAATAAATGCTGGAGAGCGTGTGGAGAAAAGAGAACCCTCTTACACTGTTGGTGGGAATGTAAACTGATACAGCCACTATGGAGAACAGTATAGAGGTCCATAAAATACTAAAAGTATAGCTACCATACGGCCCAGCAATCCCACTACTGGGCATATATCCCGAGAAAACCGTAATTCAAAAAGAGTCATGTACCACAATGTTCATTGCAGCTCTATTTACAACAGCCTGGACATGGAAGCAACCCAAGTGTCCATCAACAGATGAATGGATAAAGAAGATGTGGCACATATATACAATGGAATATTACTCAGCCATAAAAAGAAATGAAATTGAGTTATTTGTAGTGAGGTGGATGGACCTAGAGTCTGTCATACAGAGTGAAGTAAGTCAGAAAGAGAAAAACAAATACCATATGCTAACACATATATATGGAATCTAAAACAAAATGGTTATGAAGAACCTAGGGGCAGGACAGGAATAAAGACGCAGATGTAGAGAATGGACTTGAGGACAAGGGGAGGGGGAAGGGTAAGCTGGGATGAAGTGAGAGAGTGCATGGAGTTATATATACTACCAAATGTAAAATAGATAGCTAGTGGGAAGCAGCCACGTAGCACAGGGAGATCAGCTCGGTGCTTTGTGACCACCTAGAGTGGTGTGATAGGGAGGGTGGGAGGGAGATGCAAGAGGGAGGAGATATGGGGATATATGTATATGTATAGCTGATTCACTTTGTTATAAAGCAGAAACTAACACACCTTTGTAAAGCAATTATACTCCAACAAAAATGTTAAAAAGAAATAAAAAGTACTCATATTGTGGCACAAAAGCAGCCATAGACAAAATATAAACAAATGGGAGAATCTGTGTTCCAATAAAACTTTATTTACAAAAACAGGCAGTAAGTTGGATTGTTTGCTGACCCCGATCTATATACATTTCTATATCTTGTTTTCTGTATATGTCTTAGAGTGAATTTTATATCAGAATATTAGCGAGATCTCGTTTTTAAAGAAGTATATGAAAAGCTACTGTATGGATGTATCAAAATGTATTTATCCAATCCTATACTGATATACATTTTGGTTGTTTTCTAATTTTTTGTTATTATAAATAATTGATAAAGTAAATTACATTTTACATACTTCTCTTTGTACATGTATGAACATATATCTTGGATATGTTCCTAGAGGTAGAAACATACAATTTAAACTGACATTGCCAAATTGCCCTCCAATTTTCCACTCCACCAACAATACATGAAACAGAATGTCTCATACGGCACCATATTGATATAGAAATAAAGTTCGGATCCAGCTTTATTATTTTACAGTTCTACAGAGGTATGCTCAGTTTTCCCAGGATCATGTAGTAAGTCCATTATCTTTACCTACTAATTTGAAACGTTATCTTTTACAAAGGTTTCCGTCTTTAATAATAGCGAAGAAAAATGTTCACTATCAACATATAAAATAAAGTATTTAAAATCTGAATGTCAAATTTTCATCAAAGCTATCTTCTCTTCCTCCCCTCAAATCTAGGAGTAAGCAATTTTATCTTGATGCTATGATGTATCAATCTATAAAAGGAACATGGAGATCAGTTTAGATGAACACATTATCCATGGTCTAATTCTGAAAACATCACAATTAGCTGTTGATACCATAAACATGAGAAGCAAGCAGTTGTGTGTGTGTATGTTTTTATTAAAGTACCACTATATTTTCTCATTCCTTTCTAAAATTCCACAATTCTATGAAAGAACAATATAAAGATCTGTACTCACAACCCTGAGACTATGTCACAGTCAGGTCTGGTGGGAGAAGAGACCTTTCATTGGGACATCTGTCCTTTGGCAGGTGGCACTGAACAATGCAAAGCATAAGGGTAGATTACCAAAGGTCATGCTAGATCTGCACTGTCCAACACACACTCCATATTGTTAGTATTGGACTATATGGTAACCAGTAGCTACACGTGGCTATAGAGCACTTGAAATGTAGATAGTCCAAAATAAGATTGGGATGCAAAATACACACTGCATTTCTAAGAAATTATGAAAAAAGAATGTAAAATATCTTAATAATTTTTATATTGTTTACATACTAAAATGCTAAAACTTTGAATATATTCATTAAATAAAATATATTATGAAAATTAACTTTATTCTTTCTTTTTATTTTTTTAATGTAGCCACCACAAGATTTATAATTACAAACATGGCTCATTTTATATTTTTATTAGACAGTGGTATTAGTTCACAGCAATAGAACTTGTAACTTTAGGATATGACTTGAAGGATTAGCTGTGACTCTTGGAGACCACAAATAGGAACTGCAATCATAGGGATTCCTAAAAGTTCAGTGTGAATAGTAGATAACACAATACACTAGGAAGAAGGAACATTATTCATTCTGCAAATATGAATTTAGCACCAATTATTGCCAGGAACATGCCTGGCATTTGATCAGGACTACAGACTCCTTGATAACTGTATAACTTTGACCTTGTCAAACCATTAAACTTCTCTGAGTCCCATGGATTTGCATGTAAAATTGGCCTTGCCTGAAGAGAAGAGATTGGAATGAATGCACTCTTGAAATTCTTTTCTGCATCAAGATCTATGATTCTGTACATATTTCAATTTTGTAATCAAGGTCTCTAATTGGATATAAAACTGTATTAGAAAAGCTTACATCATAAATTTATAAACCACATTTTTGCACATAATTTACTAAGAACATTTTCTCTCAGCATGTAACTATATTTCTTTAGTGTGTAAAACATTCAATTCCGTAATCAATAGTGAGCTAAAAAGAGAGACAAAATCATATTTTGTACCATATTCTGACGGTTTTATTTTGAGGTACATAGACTTTTTTCATTTATTTATTTAACACATTTAATGAGTATAAGGCCAGATGCTATACAGGAAACAAACATTCATAATGATAGTCCCTGTTCTCAAATAACTTATCTCTGTAAAGCTTCCCCAACTTCCCTGGCCAGAGTTACTCCTAAAGGTAGAATTAGTTATTCCATTGTCCATGCCTCTATTACAACATTCAACATACTTTTTCTGTTTATATTTCTGCTTCCTCCCTAGACCATAATCTCCTTGGCAAAGGGATTATCTTATTCATCTTTGAACCCAGTACTTAACATATAAGGGATGCATGTTGAACAACTGACATGTGACTATTACCATAATCAATAAGGAAGAGATGGACAACCTGTGCTCCATATGTGACACCCTGAGAAGAACACACCATCAACTATGCAGTATTTTTGCCAAGAACATATAACCTCAGTCTGTTATTAGGAAACATCTGACAAGCACAAAATGATAAACATTCTACTAAGAAAGCGGGGCACAGAGGATTACATTCTTACAAAATATTAATGTCATAAAAGACAAAAAGGTTATAGAAATGTTCTATATTAAAGAAAGCTAAAGAAACGTGACAATTAAATGTGATACCTTATCCTAGACTGGATCTTTTACTAGAATGGAAAAACTGCTATCAGGGATATTATTAGGTCAATGGACAAAACTGGACTATGAATGATAGACTAAGGTATTGTATCAATATTAACTTATGAATTTGATACCTTCATTATGGTTATGTAAAAAAGTATTCCTATTTTTAGGAAATATACATGAAGATACTTTAAAGGATTATAATATATGTAACCTTCAAACAGGTCAGCAAAAAATTCTGCACACATACACACACACACACACACATGCAAACATATGCACAGAGAACAAATGATAAAGCAAATGTGGTCAAATGTTAGCAATAGATGAACCTAGGTAAATAGTGTGTGCATATGTTCCTTGTACTGTTTTTATATTTGCAGTTTTGAAATTATTTCCAAATGAAATGTTTTTAAAAGGACAAATATATATATATATATGTGTGTGTATATATATGTATATATATATATATATATACACATATGATGCTCAACTTCACTGCTATTCACAGAAATGCAAATTAAAACAAGGAGAAAGCATTATTCACTATTGGCAAAAGTTTTAAAGAATAGATAATATTCAGTAAACGCAAGGGTGTAGAGAAAGTAATACTTCTCTCACACACTGTTGAAAGGAACAGAAATTTATAAGTCTTTTTAGAGAATAATTTGGCACTTAAATCTTTTAGCCCAGAAATTTAAACTTTAAACCATTAACCTTTTAAACCCAAAAGTTCAACTTCTAGGAATTTTTCTTAAAGATTGCACACACCTTGTGCACATTGATAAGGTATAAAGTGATCACTTCAGTATTGTTTGTAATAGCAAAAAATGGTAGATAACCTACATATCCAACAATAGGTTAATAGTTAATGCATAATGAAACATTCATATCATGGAGTACTAGCCACTAAATAGAATGAGATAGACGTATATTCTGCTATACAAAAATTTCCAAGTACATTATCAATATATTTTAAACAATTTACAAAATAGCCTACATAGTATTTACAATTCCATAAAAACTTAACTTGTGTCATTGTATGTTTTATATTAATAGAAATATATATATATATATATATATATATATATATATATATATATATACACACACACATTTCTTTTTTATTGGCTGGAGTTTTATATAAAATAGTTACCACACCATATATATAAGTATATGTACCATCTAAAACTCTAGTCAATAGAAAAGAAATATTTACCAAAAGAGACAGATCAAGCTGGCAGAGGAGAAGGATGCTGGGCTCACCTTCCCTCATGAACACATCAAAACTACAATGACATATAGAATGACTCTTGCTGAAATTGACCTGGGGACTAGCAGAACAGCTCTTCTACAACTAAGGTTATAAAGAAAGACCCACACAGAGTCTGGAAGGAAGTGAGGAGAAGCAATTTGGTCGGGACCTGCACCCCTAGTGGGGGAAACAGAGAGGAGAGGACATTACAAGCTCGGGGATCCTCCCTGGGGAGTAAGGGGTCCGAGCTACGTATTAGACATGCCAGCCCTGGGGTGTGACACCATGAAGATGAAGCACCTTAGCTGGTCTAAAACCCACTGGGGCTTATCAGAGGGCTGTAAGAAACTGAGACTCCACTCTTAAAGAGCATGCACAGAGCCTGGCTCACTCGCAGTCATAGCGCTGAGGCAGCACTCCCCAGCATGCCAGGGCTGCCCCAGAGCACTCCTCCAGCCCGCACTGGGCTCCTGCTCCAGCCCCTCTTGCTCCAACGCTGCTCCCCACTAAGAGGGAGTCCGCCATTGCCAACAAGAGCGCACAAACTTGGAGGGAATGGAGCCAGCTTGGACTCTGGCCCTGCCTCTGACCAGCATGGAGGCAGCCATTGCCAGCACATGCCTTCTGATTGCACGCAACTGGAAGGGAATGAGGCTAACTCCAGAGCAGAGACCACCATCGTCATAGCATGCATCCCTGTGTATACTTGGGACAGGATAAGGCTAGCTCAGTGGTGTGAGACCAACCCCTCCAGCCCAAACACAGGCTCTAACCAAGGTGCTTACCCCAGAGGAAAAATGAAACCAACACAGAAGTACAGCCCCAAGCCTCAGGCTCAGGCCACATCCCAAACCAAGGCAAAGACTACCATCACACCTGGGAGAAATCTAGCTTCCTCAAAGTTCCTGCTCCAGCCCCACGGGCTCTGCCCTAGCCCCTGATAGGGCAGTAACAGCCACTGATCATGGAAAAACCCCAACTTGCACCTGGCTCTTGCTCTAGCCACTCCGCCTCCAGACCCACCCACCACCAAAGTGGTGCTGCCAGCACACCCTGGGGAAGACATGATCCCTGCCTACTTCAGATCCAGTTCTCTGACCAAAGCCACTGGGCACACACAGACTGAAAAGGGATGCTCCCACACAAGGACACGACTTCAAAACCAAGTCACCTAATTTCATATAGACAAAGTTGAACAAAATGAAAAGACAGAGGAATATGTTTAAAATGAAAGAAAAAGAAAAACCCTGAACAAAAAACCTGATGAAACAGAAAGAAATAACTTATGGAAAAAAAAAAAGAGCTCAAAGCAATAATAAGCTGAACTGGGGAAAAGAATATATGAACACAGTGAGAATTTTAACAAAGAACTAGAAAATATTTTTTTTAAAAAAGAATCCATCAGAACCAAAGAATACAATAACTGAAATGAAAAACACGCTAGAGGGAATTAACAGCATATTAGGTGATAGAGAAGAACACATAAACAATCTGAAAGATCGAATAATGGAAATCATCCAATCACAGCAGCAAAAAGAAAAACACATTTAAAAAAATGAGAATAGTTTAAGGGACCTCTGAGAAAACATCAAGCATACTAACATTTGCATTATAGGAGGCCCAGAAGAAGAAGAGAGAGAAAAGGGTAAAAAGGTATTTGATGAAATTATGGCTGAAAACTTCCTGAACCTGAAGAAGAAAACAGATACCCAGGTCCATGAAGCACAGAGAGTCCCAAACAAGATGAACAAAAAGAGAAGCACACCAAGACATATCATAATTAAAATGGCAAAAGTTAAAGATAAAAAATAATTCTAAAGACAGGAAGAGAAAAACGAGTTATATACAAGGGAACCCCATAAAGCTATCAGCTGATTTTTCAGCAGAACCTTTGCAGACCAGTAGGGAATGGCAAGATATATTTAAAGTGCTGAAAGGACAAAACCTACAACCTAGGATACTCTACCCAGCAAGGTTATCATTCAGAATTGAAGAGGAGATAAAGAACTTCTCAGAGAAGCAAAAACTAAAAGAGTTCATCAATAATAAACCAGTCTTACATGAAGTGTTAAAGGGTCTTCTTACTAAGTGGAAAAAAAAGGCTACAACAAGAAATAAGAAATTATAGAAAGGGAAAAATCCTGCTGGTAAAGGCTATGGATCAACCACTTAAATTAGCTAGTACAAAGGTTAAAAGACAAAAATTTGTAAAGTCAACTATAACAACAATAAACAGTTAAGGGATAGACATCAAGATGTAAAATATGACATCAAAAACACAAAACAGGGCTTCCCTGGCGGCACAGTGGTTGAGAGTCCACCTGCTGATGCAGGGGACATGGGTTCGTGCCCCGGTCCGGGAAGATCCCACATGCCGCAGAGCGGCTAGGCCCGTGAGCCATGGCTGCTAAGCCTGAGCGTCTGGAGCCTGTGCTCCGCAACGGGAGAGGCCACAACAGTGAGAGGCCCACGTACCGCAAAAAAAAAAAAAAAAAAAAAAAAACCACATACAAAACATGGTGGGGCAGCTGAAATGTAGAGCTTTTAGAATGTGTTTGAACTTAAATGACTACCAGTTTTTAATAAGTAGAAATGGTTATAGATCAACATGTAAATACAAATCAAAAAACCTACAATAGATATACAAAACTAGAGAGAAAGGAACACAAATATAACACTAAAGAAAATCATCAAACCACAAAACAAGAGACTAAAAGAAGAAAAAAGGAACAGAGAACTACAAAACAACCAGAACACAGAAAAAAAAAATGGCAATAAGTGCATGCCTATCAATAATCACTTTAAATGTCGATGGATTAAATGCCCAATCAAAAGACAAAGAGTGGCTAACTGGATGAAAAAATAAGACCCATCTATATGCTGCCTAAAAGATACTCACTTCTGAGCTAAAGACACACAGACTGAAAGTGAGGGGATGGAAAAACGCAAATGGAAACAAAGAGAAAGCTGGGTAGCAATATTCATATCAGAAAAAAAAATAGACTTTAAAACAAAGTCTATAATAAAAAACAAAGAAAGGCATTATATAATGATAAAGAGAACAATACAAGAAGCAGATAAAATGTTCATCAACATATATACAAATATCAACAGACATGAAGGGAGAAATTAACAATAATACAATAATAATAGGGGACTTTAACACCCCACTTACATCAATGGACAGATCATCCAGAAAGAAAATCAATAAGGAAACACTGGCCTTAGATCAGGGTCCCCAACCCCCAGGCCGCAGACTAGTACCAGTCCGCAGCCTGTTAGGAACTGGGCCACACAGTAGGAGGTAAGCAGTGGGCGAGTGAGTGAAACTTCATCTACCACTCGCTCCCAATCACTGGCGATCATTCGCATTACTGCCTGAACCATTCCCCCCGCCCCCCGGTCCATGGAAAAATTGTCTTTCACAAAGCTGGTCCCTTGGGCCAAAAAGGTTGGGGACCACTGCCTTAAATGACACATTAGACCAGTTGGACTTAGTAGATATCTACAGGACATTCCATCCAATACCAGCAGAATACATATTCTTTTCAAGTGCACATGGAATATTTCTAGGAGAGACCACATACTAGGCCACAAAACAAGTCTCAACAAATTTAAAAGGACAGAAATTATATCGAGCATTTTTTCCACAATGGTGTGAAATTAGAAATCAATTACAGGAAGAAAAATGGGAAAAACACAATCACATGAAGACTAAACAATATGTTAATAAAAAAACAATGGGTCAATGAAGA
This sequence comes from Orcinus orca, assembly GCF_937001465.1. Taxonomy (NCBI): domain Eukaryota; kingdom Metazoa; phylum Chordata; class Mammalia; order Artiodactyla; family Delphinidae; genus Orcinus; species Orcinus orca. The sequence goes on from NC_064575.1 coordinate 45,495,922, forward strand.
AATCAAAGAGGAAATCAGAAAATACCTTGCAACCAATTAGAATAAATCCATAACCTTCCAAAAATCTATGGAATGCAACAAAACTAGAGAAGTTTATACTGATAGAGGCCTACCTCATGAAACAAGAAAAATGTCAAATAAACCACCTAACCTACCACCTAAAGGAATTAGAAAAAGAACAAACACCAAAGTCAGAAGAAGGAAGGAAATAATAAAGATCAGAGAGGAAACAAATTAAATAGAGACAAGAAAATGATGTAGAAAAGATCAATAAAACTAAACAAAACTAAACAAAATAGATAAGCCATTAGCAAGACTCATTAAAAAATGGGGAAAGGACCAAAATGAACAAAATAAGAAATGAAAAACAAGTTACAATCAGTATCACAGAAATACAAATAATCATAAGAGAATTCTATGAACAGTTATATGCCAACAAACTGGACAACCTAGAAGAAATGGATAAATTCCTAGAAACATACAATCTTCTGAGACTGAATCAGGAAGAAATAAATAATCTGAAAATATCAATTATTAGTATTGAAATTGAAGCAGTGATCAAAAAACTCCCAACAAATACAAGTCCAGGATCAGACGGGAATTCTACTAAACATAAAAAGAACAGTTAATAACTATACTTCTCAAACTATTCCCAAAAATGAAAAGGAGAGAAAATTCCCAAATTTATTCTACAAGGCCACTTTTACTCTAATACCAAAACCAGCCAAAGATACTACAAAAAAAAAAAAAAAAAAAGAAGAAGAAGAAGAAAGAAAGTAAAGAAAAGAAAGAAAATTACAGGCCAAAATCCCTGATGAATACAGATGCAAAAATCCTCAAAAATAATTTAGCAAATCAAATCAACATATAAATAGGTTCATAGACCATGATCAAGTTTGATTTCTTTCTTTTAAAAAATGTTTTTTTTTGTTTTTTCTTCTTGGCCATGCCACACAGCATGTGGGATCTTTGCTCCCCAATCAGGGATCAAACCCGCAGCCCCTGCAGTGGAAGTGCAGAGTCTTAACCAATGGACCACCAGGGAAGTCCCAAGTTTGATTTCTTCCACGGATATAAGAATAGTTCAATGTCTGCAAATCAATCAATGTGATATACCACATTAGCAAAAGGAAAGATAAGAATCACACCATCTTCTCAATAGGTGGCAGAAAAAGCATCTGACAAAACTCAACACCCATTTATGATAAAAATGCTCAACAAAGTAGGTATAGAGGGAATATATCTCAACATAATAAAGGCCATATATGACAAGACCACAGCTAACATCATACTCAATGTAGAAAATTGGAAAGAATTTCCTTAAAGTTCAGGAATAAGACAAGGATGCCCACTCTTGCCACTTTTATTCAACATAGTATTGAAACTCCTAGCCACAGCAATCAGTCAAGAAAAAGAAACAAAAGGCATCCAAACTGGAAGGGAAGAAGTAAAACTGTCACTATTTGCAAATGACATGATACTGCATATAGGAAACCCTAAAGTCTCTGCCAGAAAACTATTAGAGCCCAATAACTGAATTCAGTAAAGCTGCAGGTACAAGATTAATATACAGAAATCTGTTGCTTTATTTTTTTTTAATTTGGCTGCACTGCACGTCTTGCAGGATCTTAGTTACCCGACCAGAGATCGAACCCAGGCCCCAGCAGTGAAAGTGCCATATCCTAACCAGTGGACTGTCAGGTAATTCCCCTAAGAAAACAATCCCATTTACAGTCACATCAAAAAGGATTAAATACCTAGGAATAAATATAACTAGGGAAGTGAAAGACCTATACTCTGAAAAATATAAAACACTGATGAAGGAAATTGAAGATGATACAAATAAATATAAAGATATCCCATGTTCATGGAAAGAATTAATATCATTAAAATGTCCATAATATGCAAAGCCATCTATAGATTCAGTGAAATCCCTATCAAAATACCCATGACATATTTCATAGAACAAGAACAAATAATCCTAAAATTTGTATAGAACCACAAAAAAAACCACATATAGCCAAACAATCTTCAAAACAAAACTGAACAAAGCTGGAAGTGCCCTGCCCCTGACTTCAGAATACACTGCAAAGCTACAGGAATCAAAACAGTATGGTATGAGCACAAAAACAGACACGTAGATCAATGGAACAGAATAGAGAGCCCAGAAATAAACCCATGCACATATGGTGAATTAAGCTATGACAAAGGAGGCAAAGTCATACAATGGGTAAAAGACAGTCTTTTCAATAAGTGGTGATGAGAAAACTGGAGAGCTATATCTAAAAGAATAAACTTAGAACATTTCCTCATACCATATACAAAAATAAAATTGATTAACGACTGAAATGTAAGTCTGAAAATAATAAAACTCGAGAAGATAACCTAGGCAGTACACCCTTTGACATAAGTCTTAGTGATATTATTGGCAGGGGGGTCTGCCTCCTCAATCAAGGGATACAAAAGCAAAACTAAACAAATGGAACCTAATTAAACTTAAAAGCTTTTCCACAGTGAAGTAAATCATCAACAAAACAGAAAGGCCACCTCCTGAATGGGAGAAGATATTTGAAAGTGGCATGTCTGATAACGGGTTAATATCCACAATATATAAAGAGCTCATAAAAATCAATATAAAAAATGAATAATCCAATTTTAAAAATGGGCAGAATACCTGAGCTGACTTTTTTCAAAAGAAGACTTAGATGACATATATATGATCATCTCAATAGATGCAGAAAAAGCTTCTGGTAAAGTTCAACATCCATTTATGATAAAAAAAAAACCTCAGAGAGTGGGCATAGAGGGAAAATACCTCAACATAATAAAGGTCATATATGACAAACCCACATCTAACATCATACTCTATGGTGAAAAGCTGAAAACTTTTTCTCTAAGATCAGGAACAAGAAGAGAATACCCACTCTCACCACTTTTCTTCAACATAGTTCTGGAAGTCCTAGCCACAGCAATCAGAAAAGAAAAAGAAATAAAAGTAATCCAAATTGGAAAGGAAGAAGTAAAACTGTCACTGTTTGCAGATGACATGATACTATACTTAGAAAATCCTAAAGAAGCCACCAGAAAACTACCACAGCTCATCAATGAATTCAGTAAAGTTGCAGGATACAAAATTAATATATAGAAATCTGTTGCATTTCTATACATTAACAATGAACTATCAGAAAGAGAAAATAGGGAAACAATCCTGTTTACCATTGCAATATAAAGAATAAAATACCTAGGAATAAACCTACTTAAGTAAGTAAAAGACCTGTACTTGGAAAACTATAAGACACTGATGAAAGAAATTGAAGAGGACACAAAAGATGGAAAGATATACCATACTCATGGATTGGTAGAATTAATATTGTTAAAATGACCATAATACCCAAGGCAATCTACAAATTCAGTGCAATCCCTATCAAAATACCAATAGCATTTTTCACAGAAATAGAAAAAATAATTTTAAAATTTGTATGGAAAAACAAAAGACTCCTAGTAGCCAAAACAATTTTAAGAAAGAAGAACAGAGCTGAAGGAATTATGTTCCCTGACTTCATACTATTCTACAAAGCTACAGTAATCAAAACAGTGTAGTACTGGCACAAAAACAGACACATAGATCAATAGAACAGAATAGAGAGCCCATAAATAAACCGACACACTCATGGTCAATTAATCTATCACAAAGGAGGCAAGAATATACAATGGAGAAAAGACAGTCTCTTCAATAAATGGTGCTGGGGAAACTGGACAGCTACATGTAAAAGAATGAAATTAGAACATTCTTTAACACTATATACAAAAATAAACTCAAAATGAATTAAAGACCTAAATAGATACTATAAAACTCCTAGGGGAAAAAAAACGTAAGCAGAACACTCTGACACAGCAATATTTTTTTTGGATCTGTCTCCTAAAGCAAGGGAAACAAGAGAAAAATAAACAAATGGGCCTAATTAAACTTAAAAGCTTTTACACAGCAAAGGAAACCGCTGACAAAATGAAAAGAAAACCTACCGAATGAGAGAAGATATTTGCAAATGATATGACCAATAAGGGATTAATATCCAACATATATAAACAGCTCATACAACTCAACATCAAAAAAACAAACCACCCAATTAAAAAATGGTCAGAAGAACTGAATAGACACTTTCCAAAGAGAAAATGCAGATGGCCAACAGGCACATGAAAAGATACTCAACATTGCTAATCATCAGGAAAATGCAAATCAAAACCATGATAAGATTTCACTTCATGCCTGTCAGAATGGCTATCATCAAAAAGAACACAAATTACAAATGTTGGTGAGAATGTGGAGAAAAGGGAACCCAGTACACTGTTGGTGGGAACGTTAATTAGTGCAGCCACACTGAAAAATTGTATGGAGATTTCTCCAAAAACTAAAAATAGAGCTGGCAAATGACCCAGCAATTCCACTCCTGGGTATATATCCCCCAAAAACCCCAAAAACACTAATTCAAAAAGATACATGCACTCCAATGTTCATAGTAGCATTATTTACAATAGCCAAGATATGGAAGCAACTCACGTGCCCATCAACATATGAATGGATAAAGAAGATGTGTTATACATACACAATGGAAGGCTACTCAGCCATCAAAAAAGAAAATATTGCCATGTGCAACAACATGGATGGACTTGGAGGGCATTATGCTAAGTGAAATAAGTCAGACAGAGAAAGACAGATACTGCATGACATCACTTATATGTGGAATCTAAAAACTATAACTATTTTGAATATAACAAAAAAGTGAATATAACAAAAAAGCAGACTTACAGATATAGAGAAAAAACTACTGGTTACCACTGGGGAGAGGGGCAATATAGGATTTGGGGATTAAGAGGTACATAGTAGTATGTATAAGCTACAAAGATAAATTGTACAACACATGGAATATAGCCAATATCTTGTGATAACTACATATGGAGTATAAGCTTTACAAATTGTGAATCACTATATTGTACACCTGCAACTTATATAATAGTGTACATCAACCATAACTCAATAAAAAAAGATAATATTACACACAACTTTGAGCTTATAGTCAACAACTTAGATAACATGGACTGGTAGGGAGCATTGAGTTGATGTAAATGTATAACCAAGACTAAGCCACTGTATGGGTTGTAGTTTCAAATATATTGTTAGTAACATTGATAATGTACCATGAAAATATTATTAATAACAACAAAATGTGAGGAAAGGGAAGAGGTAGGAATTATGAAGATGCTAATTTCCTTATTTTTCATAGGAGAGTTAAACATAGAACCTGAAATTTAAGCACATGTTTACAAAATGTGAAAACTTCTATTCTTAATGACTTCCCTTTTTTTAATCTTAGATCTTTTAGGAACTAATATCTTGTGGAACAGGAATATTATTTTCTAAATTCCAAGACCTCCTTATATTGTACTTTATTTCTTTTTTCTCTGTTATTAAATTCAATAAAATTAAAGTTAACATTTTAATTAAAAACAATGTCTTTAAAAATATCCTATCTTTACCCCAATTTCAAAACAACTACAAAATTATAAGACTGTATAGTACTGGCACAAGGATCAACATAAAAATCAATGGCAAGAAGTTGAGATCCAGAAATTAACCCTTATATTAATGATCAATTATTTTCAAGAAGGGTACCAAGACACTCAGTGGGGAAAAAATAGTCTCTTCCATGAATGTTCTGGGACAACTGAATAATCACATGCAAAAGAATGAACTTTGACCCCTCCTCACACCATACACAAACTAGACCATAGACATAAATGTAAGTGCCCAAACTATAAAATTCTTAAAAGAAAATATAGGAGTGATTCTAGACCATAGACATAAATGTAAGTGCCCAAACTATAAAATTCTTAAAAGAAAATATAGGAGTGATTCTTCGTGACCTTACATAGGCAAAGAAGGTTTTGCCTAAAGTAAGCACCAAAAGCACTAGGAACAAAAGAAAAATTAGATAAACTGAATTTCATCAAAATTAAAAACTTTTATGCTTCAAAAGATACTATCAAGAAAGTGAAAAGAGGGCTTCCCTGGTGGCACAGTGGTTGAGAGTCCACCTGCCGATGCAGGGGACACGGGTTCGTGCCCCGGTCCGGGAAGATCCCACATGCTGCGGAGTGGCTGGGCCCGTGAGCCATGGCCGCTAAGCCTGCGCGTCCAGAGCCTGGGCTCCGCAACGGGAGAGGCCACAACAGTGAGAGGCCCACATACCGCAAAAAAAAAAAAAAAGGAAGAGAGTGAAAAGACAATCCATATATAGGAGAAAATATTTGCAAATCTATATATCTGATAAGGACTTATATCTAGAATATATAAAGAACATTTATAAGTCAGTAATAAAAAGACAAACAACCCAGTTTAAAAATAGACAGAAGATACAAATAGTTACTTCTCCAAAACAGATTTACAAATGGCCAATAAGAACATGAAAAGATGCTCAACGTTACTAGCCATCAGGGAAATGGAAATCAAAACCATTTTGAGATACCACTTCATACTCACTAGGATGGCTAGAATCAATAAAGTCAGATAATACCAAGTGTTGGTGAGGATGTGGAGAAATTGGAGCTCTCACACACTGCTAGTGGGAATGTAAAATGGTGCAGCCACTTTGCAAAATTGCCTGGAAGTTCCTCAAAAAGTTAAACATAGTATTATCAAAGGATCCAGTAATTCCACTCCTAGGTATATAACCATGAGAAATGGAAACATGTGTCCACACAAAACCTTGAAGGCACATGTTCATAGCAGCATGATTTGTAATAGCCAAAAAGTGGAAATAACCCAAATGTCTATCAACAGATGAATGGATAAGTCAAATTGGTATATCCATACAATGGAATATTACTCAGCAATAAAAAGAACAAAGTTCTGATACATATTATAAGATGAATGGACCCTTGAAAACATTATCTTAAGTGAAAAAGGTCAGTCACAAAAGACCATATATTGTATGATTTCATTTATATATGTCCCAAAGAGGTAAATCTATAGAGACTGAAAGTAGATTATTGATTGCCTGGGGCTGGGAGGATTGAGGAGAAATAGAGAGTGACCACTAATGTGTGCAGAGTTTCTTTTGGGGGTGATAAAAATGTTCTAAAATTGATTGTGGTAATAGATTGTACAAGTCTGTAAATGTACTAAAAAAGATGGAATTGTACACTTTAAATAGGCAAATTGTATGGTGTATAAATTATATCACAATAAAGCTGTCCCCAAAAAGTGGATTAGGAAAATAAATTGTGGTTACAGCCATTAAAAATTTTTTTCACGTTAAGGCCAACTTGATTTATCTTAAAAATCAACAAACAAGTTTCTCTTGTTTCGAGTAATTAGATCCATTCAGAATATCTCTAATATAAATGGTTTAGAATTGGTCCAGCTATAAACAAATAGGCCAGTAGAATAGAATGCCTAGAAACAGGCAAAACTATGTATGGGAAATTGGTATATGACAGAAGTAGTAAAAAAAAAAAAAAAAAAAAATGAAAGAAAAAATCAGTTGGGATGGGGGGGTGTTGAACCAAAACTTCAATACATTAATTTGGCACAAGTGGTTATCCATATAGAAAAAGATAAAATTAGATCTTTACCTCTGAATATATACAAAAATAAATTTCAACTAGATTAAAGACCTAATATTAAAAACTTCTGCTCTGCAAAAGTGATTACAAACAACATGAAAAGACAAACCATTTCTATACAGATACTCCAGAGAAAATAAAGTACATATACATTGCAGCATATTTTGTAAATAGGAAAAAAAACAACCAATATTTACCAGAAGAATAAAAACACCGTCATTTATTCATACAAAAGAAATCTATACAGTACGAAATGTAACAACATGGATAAATCTCTAAAACATAATGTTGTGTTAAAAAGTAAATTTCAAAAAGGTATATAAAATATTATACCAGTTATGTAAAGTTCAAAAACATAAAAATAGCACATCATTAATAAACACATACACGTAAAGTAGAAATATACAAACAGGCATGGAAAGAATACACACCACCTTGAAGATAGCAATTATTATGAGACAAAAGGGACAGAGGGAATAAGATGAAGGGGTAGGGCTTTAACTCATCTAGAACTTTTGCTTATTTAAAAAAACTGAAGCAAATATGGTAAAATCCGCCCAGTAAATATACTACTATAGGGGTCAGTTAATTATTTTCTGTATGTTTGATATATTTCATAATGTAAAAAAAAAATCAAATAATGCCCCAAATAAAATTTTAAAACACATATAAAGATCTTGTTTTTATAAGATTGCTTGTCTTCATGCTTATGTGTTTATATATGTGTGTGTATATATATATGTGTATATATGCATATATATGCTCTACCTCTATTTATTAGATAGGTAGATAGATCAATCTAGAAAAATGTTCACCTAATATTAACATAACATCATATAGCATTGGCATTTATTTTCTTTACTATGCTTTTCAAGTTTTGATGCTACTTCTAATAACAAATATATGTCTTTTTTTCTAAAAGTCAAAGAGTTTTGCTTTATATTTTTCCATACCTTATTCATATTTCCTTGGTTTTTACCTAATGTACATTTCCTGTTCCAGGACCCACCCCATCCAGTATATCACATTACATTTAGTTGTCATGTCTCTTTAAGGTCTTCTTGGCTGTGACAGTTTCTCAGACTTTCCTTATTTTTAGTGACCTTGACAAATTTTAGGAGTAATGGTCAGGTATATTGTAAAGTATCCCTGAACTGGGATTTATCTGATGTGTTTCTCATGGTTACACTGGGGTTATGGGTTATCAGGAAGAAGACCGTAAGTTTAAGGTACATCATATAAAGGGTACATACTAGTAACATGACTTACCACTGTTGATATTGACCTTAATCACCTGGCTGAGGTGGTGTGTGTCATGTTTCTCTGCTGTAAAGTTACTCTTTTTTCCCTCTTCGCGAGGAAGTCACCATGTGCTGCTCACACTTAAGGAGTGGGTAGCTATCCCCCACGTCTTTGAGGGCATAGCGTCTACAGAGAATATTTGGAATTACTAACACGGGAGATTTGTCTCTTCTTCTCCATTTATTTGTTTGTTTATTCCTTCCTTCCTTCAATCATTTATTTATCTCAGCATGAACTCAGGGATATTTACTTTTTAATGTGGGTTATAATCAATTACCACTTTATTTTATTGCTCAAATTGTCCCAACTTTAGTCATTGGGATCCCTTTCAACTGGCCCCTCTGTCTCTTTGACATAGCGCCCTCAGTGTGTCGTTTTTGTTTTGTTTTATATCAATTTTTCAAAGCAATATGCATAAAGATCAATGTATTAATGAGAGAGATGCTAATAGATATATTAATAATGCTTAGTACAGTCAAGCACACTCAATCATAAGTAAAATTACTGATATAACTTAGCTAACAATAGTAGCTCAACAACAATATTATTAAAAAGTTCTACGTTATTTTTTGAATTTTTCACATTGGAAAACACTGATAGCTCTATTACTAGGAGTTAACCTCTGTGGAGCACTTACCATGTCGGGTACCATGCTAAGCGCTTAACATCTACTGTTCCATTTAACCCTCACAATAACCCTATGGCTAAACCTTGAGGAATATAAGGCTTAGTTTCATCACTCTAGGAGTCAAGGATGGTGCTTCTCAAAGTGTGGTCCCTGGACCAGCAGCATCAGTATCACCTGAGAATTTGTTATAAATGCATATTCTTGGCTCTCACTCCAGACCTCCCAAATCAGAAACTCTGGGGTGGGGCTTAGAAGGTTGTGTTTTAACATGCCCTCCAGGTGGTTCTGAGGCATGCTAACAGTTGAGAAAATGATGGAGCCAGAATTTAATTCCAGGTATGAGACCTCAGAGTCCATCAAAGCCCATGTGCTTTATCACTTAATAATACTCCGCCCCTTAACTACTAAAAAGAAAACCGGCTATAGGTGATCTCTACTTAAAAACTGGTGTTAAATGAGATAGGATTCTGGGGTAGTTTCATTCTATACTCTTTGCTTCTAGTGCTTGACCAAGTAATTTTAAATACTAAATTCACCACTAGAAGGAGCCCCTATATCCCCTCAAGTATTGAATCTTTAAAGCAAAAAATAAAATCATACAAACCAAAAAAAGCCTAAAATTTTACTGGAGAGAGGTTTTATTTCTGTGCATCAGCATTAAAACAATTTGCTTAAGCTTCTTAACATGGGACAGCTGCATCTGAAGTTATATTGTTTAGGCATAAACACTAGCAAATAAATACAATATATCATGGTTGGTCATTTAACATCTTTCTTCATTTCTAAAATGGGACAGGGACTTCCCTGGTGGTCCAGTGGTAAAGAATCCGCCTTCCAATGCAGGGGATGCAGGTTCCATCCCTGGTCAGGGAACTAAGATCCCACATGTTGTGGGGCAACTAAGCCCATGTGCCACAACTATTGAGCTCGCACACTTCAACGAGACGCCTCAGCTAGAAAGAAGCCCATATGCCGTACCTAGAGAGAAAACCCGAGCAGAGGGTGCACCGTAACGAAAAGATCCTGCAGGCCTCAACAAAGATCCCGTGTGCCACAGCTAAGACCCAACGCAGCCAAAAGAAAAACATAAGGAAAATAAATAAATATTTTTTAAAAAATAAAATGGGACAAAAGGGTAGGGGAGGAGAAATATTAACAAAATAATAACATAATTTAAGTAAAATAATCTAATTTAAACATCACCTCTAAAGTTCTAAAGAAAGAATAGAAAAAAAATTTTAATGATCCAGTTATGTATATAGCTGTCTATTTCCACGTTATTCAGAGCACTTGGATTAAAGATTGGTAAATCCAGCATCTGGTACATGATGAGTTCTCAGTAAGTAGGGCTGAATAAATGAGTGAATGAAGTTAATGTAACTCTTTGTCTCCACTGGACCTTTCTTAAGCCATCCCGCACTGGAATTTATTCAATTTTATACTAAATAAGATTGTGCTGTTTTTCACAATAAATATACAAATATCATATAGTGGTTTATGAAAAGGCAGTTGTAGTTTAAGAAAAGTCAGGTTACACTGCTTGTAACCTGGAACAATAATCCCAAGAGATTTTGGAATGCTACAACCAATGATGGGCACACCCTCTCCTTATTCCAAACATGAAATGACATTCATTGACTACTTAGTACTTTATGTTTATATTTGTTTAATAACTTTGCAAAAAAGCATAATGGGGGGGAGTGGATCCTGGTACAGTGGAAAGAGCACTGGAGAGAGAGGGAAGACAAAGGATTTAATTCCAGCTCCCCTACTGTCTCATCATGTGACCTTGGCCATGGCACTTGGCCTCCCCAGGCCCCCAGCTCCTCTTCTATTAGAGGTGTCCTAGGAGAAAGTATAGCCTATAAGAAAGAAAGTTTCTCCAAGCAGTGCAAACACTGGAGAACAATTGTACTGATGCATGTTTTGAAATGTCTGTTGACAGTAGAATAAGATCAAAGAGACTAAATCTCAGGAGAAGGGTTCCTAGAACACATTCAGCCCATACATTGGGTGGAGACTGAAAGAGTGCACTTCAATATATATTTATTCAACAATTACTATACTATATATGAGGCATCTGCTAAAAGATATGAGTTACATGATGAATAAGATAGTCCTTGCTATAACACATCAATATCTTCACATAGATACCAAGATAAGGACTTTGATGGTTAATCTGTGTCACCTTGACTAGGCCACAGGATGCCCAGACATTTGGCTAAACATTACTCTGGGTGTGTTTGTAAGGGTGTTTCTGGATGGGCTCAACATTTGAATTGGTAGACCGAGTAAAAGGGATTGCCCTCCCTAATGTGGGTGGGCCTCATCCAACCAATTTAAGACCTGACAAGAACAAAAAGGCTGAGGAAGAGGGATTTCCTCCTGCCTGACTGTGTGAGCTGAGATTTTGGGTTTTTCCAGTCTTCAGACCCAGCCAGAAACATCAGCTCTTCTTGGGTCTTGAGCCTAATAGCTTTCATACTGGAATTCATGCCATTAGCTCTCCTGGGTTTCCAGCTTGCTGACTACAGATCTTGGGAATTGGCCTCCATAATTATAGGAGTCAATTCTTTATAAGAAAACCATATATATGGTTCTCTCTGGAGAACCCTGACTAATACAAGGACCAAACTCCTTAGCATGGCCGAGATGCCCTACAAGACCTGGCCCTACCTACCCTCCCACTGCAACACATATCATCATGCCCACTTCCTCTACTCCAGCCTCACTGGTTTTCTTCCATTTCCTCACACACACCATGCTCCCTCTGTCATGGGGTTTTCACTTACTCATTCACTGGCAAACTCAGCTAATTACTGAGTTCCTACTATGAGTCAAGGACTGTGGTGGTATGGGAAATCTAACATGAACATGACAGCAAAGTGCTTGGTTTCATGGAGAATATATTCTAGTCATGGGAGGCAAACAACATATAAACAAATAGAGAGTAGCATGTGCTTCAAAGGAAACAAAAAAGGGTGATATGGTAATAGCTAGGTGATCAGAGAAAGCCTCACTCTCTAGATCTCTTTTAAGTAGAATTCTATATGATGAAAAGGGGCCAGGCATGTGGAGATATGAGAACGGAGTGTTCTAGGCAGAGAAAACAAACACAAAACTGACTCTGAAATGAGCTAGATATATGCTAGAGACAGAAAGAAAGATATTGTAGCTAGAGCACACTGGGGCAGTGAGAGAAGGTAGGCAAGAGTGAGATACAGCCTTAATAGCCAGAGTAAGAATTTAAAATTTTATTTTAAGTACACTGGGAGTGTGTCTTAGTCCATTGAGCTGCTATAGCAAAAATGCCACAAACTGGGTAGCATAGAAAAAAAAAAACAGAAATTTACTTCTCACAATTCATGATCCAAGATCATGGCACTGGCCAATTCAGTGCCTGCTGAGACCGTCTGCTCAGTACACGATGTCAGAAGGAGCTAGGGAGCTCTCCGGAGTCTCTTGTATAAGAGCACTTAATCCCATTCACGAGGTCTCTGCCCTCATGCCCTAAGCACCTTCCAAAGGCCCCACATCCTAATACCATCACCTTAGTGGGTAGGATTTCAACATATGAATTTTGGGGAGACACAAACATTCAGACGCATCCAGCAGAGGCTCTGAAAGGTTGGCATGATCTGACCCACATCTTTTATTTTGCATTTCAGTGTGTAACTACGGACATGAAGAGACCAGTAAGAAGGGTTTGCAGTAAAGGTGAATGATGCCAGTAGTTTGGATTACGGTGACGTAGAAATGAAGAAGGAATGGTTCAGGATATGTTTTGGAGGTAGAACAGGTGAGAACTGCCAGCATGTCTGGGGAAAAGAAAGGATGACTGCTAGGTTTCTGACTAGAACAATCAGCTGGAGGTTGGTACCATTTTCTGAAACATGAAGTTGAGGTATAGATGGGAACGGGGTGGAGGGGGGAGGGCAATTTGCCTGTATTATCCCTCTCTTTGGACTGTTTTTCCTTCCCTCTTCACCTAGTTACCCCCTTCCCAATTTTTGGATCTCAGCTCAAACATCACTTTAGTCCTTTCCCCAAATAGTTCAAAACAAACATTTATATTCAGTATATGCTCTCTTGGTGTCATCTATTTTTCCTTAGTACTTGTGTCACATTGCAGAAGTGGCTACTAACATGTTGCCTTTTTTGCCCCTGCTGACAGCCTTCCCACCAGAAGACTTGGTAGCGAGACCATCCTAGATCATCCAGCCACCAGCAGACCCGCCAGCTGACCAGGAATGTATGAAAGAGCCCAGCTGAGCAGACCCAAAGTAGAAAAACCACCCAGCTCACTCACGGAATCCCGAGTTAGCTAAAGCATTGCTGTAAGCCACTAGGTTTTGTGGTGGTTTGCTACACAGCAAAAACTGATACAATAGCACACAACTCAGTTACAATCTTACATGTATCAATATTTGTTTGATTAGTGTCTATCCCTCCAAGTGGGCTCTGTAAGACTAAAGACTATTCTGGTTTTAAGTTACCACTCCATGCTCAGAGCTCGGCATAACATCTGGAACACACCAGGCAGTCAATGGATAACTTCCTGAATGAATGCAAGGGGAGAAGAGAGGCATACACTGTAACATGAGAGAATAAAAGTTCTGTAAGAGAGGTAACATAGGACTGGGGACATCCGTTTGTCCAAAACAAAGTTTTATCAGCACCAAGTGCTGAGGAATACAAGGCCAAGATTACATTGCCTCTGCCTCCAAGAGCTCAAAAGTCTAGACTACGGGACACAGTACAAAATCAACAGAATACACGACTTTGGAAGGGAGCCCTAACGCTGTCTGGAAGAGGGAAGAGTGCAAATTGTCACAGTAGGGTTCTTGAAAGAAATAAAGCCTAGATTTAGTCCTGATGGTGTTTACTTGGAAGAGCAGCAGAAGCGAAGGCCAAGGATAGGGGGTTTTGTTTGTTATTTATCTCGGGTTATATCGCAAAGGTTTAAGTGTCTCCTCATCAAACTCTAAGGGCCTTCAGGGCCGGGAAGGTTACGGGCGGAGAGGGGATTCTTATCTTTGTATTATTCCCAGTGTCGAACATTACTTTTTCCACAAAATGGGAACTCAGTAAATATTTGCTGAATAAGTGAAAAGCTGAATAAATGAATAAGGCGGAAAGCACTGCTCCTTCCAAGAGCCCACAAGTTCGGCTTCAACACAGAGAAGTGGACAAGATGAGCAGTTTCTAAGACTCAGCGTCGCATAAGCAGAGACTGGCCCCACTGGCCTCCAGTTTTCCCTCCCTCCTCATTACCGTTTGACCCGCTTTTCTCCTGCAAACTTTGCTCACAGTCCAGCATGTAGGGACGGAGGCGGGAGTTTGGTGGCGGGTTGCCGCAGGACGCGGAGAGGCCCGGCAGCCCCCAGCCTTCCGCCGCGTTCCAGACGCTCGCGCGGGCAGGAGCGCGCAGGTGGACGCGCCGGCCGCTGGGCGCGGGTGGGTGCCGGGGCACCTCTCTAGCTTCCGCGCTCCGGGACGCCGGCGCCGACCGCGCGGGAGCGCGCCGCGTTGCCGTGGAAACGCCGGGGCCGCCGCGGCGGCGCGTGGGGCGGGCTCTCGGGCTCTAGCGACCCCGCGCACGCCCGGGCGTTTCGGAACCCCTGTCTTTGGGTCGCAGCCCCGGGTCTCCGACCGTGCGCGAGAAAAGATGTTGAGGCGCAGCTTGGAAAACCGGTAACAGCCCCGGGGCCGCAGCTGCCCAGGGCCGCCACACGCGAGGGCTCGGGTGGGGGAGTGGAGCCTTGCTCCGTGGGCCTCCGGGCCGAGCTCCGGCGCGGGGCCGGGGGCTGGACAGTAGCCGCCGCGCTCTGGGGCCTACCTCCCCGGTGGCCGGCCTTCACGCTCCCCAGGCGCCGGCCCCCGCCCTGCCGCGGGCGGTGCAGACGCCGGGTGGCAGCCGGGCGCCCGGGCAGCATGGCGCGGAGCTGCCCCGGGAGCCGCCACCCCGCAGTGGCGCCGCCGGCCGGAGCCAGGCCTCTTCGTGCGCCTGCACTGTGGGATGTGGAGGCCAGGCCCCGAATGGGGACCTAGAGGAGGATCGGCCTTGGGAGATGGTGGGATCTTTGAAGGTTTGCGCCGTCGAAGCTGCAGAATACCCCGGGAATGTTGGCATAATCAAATTAACGTGAAGATGAAGCCATCTCATCTCAAATGAGAATGATTTGCTTTTTGTGTCATCTTTTTCTCTAGGGATGCTCAAACCAGACAACTGCAAGATGCTGTCACAAATGTGGAGAAGCACTTTGGAGAGCTGTGCCAAATCTTTGCTGCTTATGTGCGGAAAACTGCCAGACTGCGAGACAAAGCAGACCTCCTGGTGAATGAAATCAACGTGTATGCCTCTACAGAGACCCCGAAGTTAAAGCAGGGCCTGAAAACCTTTGCCGATGAGTTTGCCAAACTTCAGGATTATCGACAAGCAGAGGTATGGAGTGAAGTCACACCGTCATGTTATGAATGAGCCCTGACGTAGTGGACGGAGGAGCCCTGAAGACTTGTAATCTACCTAACTGCAGTGACGAACACACTCTTGATGATAAACGTACCTTTTCATGTCGGTAACATTGTGTAAGTCTATTAAAGGGACGCTTCCTGTGATTTTACCGTTTTCAAACTAAACTCTAGGGTGTCTTGAAGTACTGAATTTCCCCACCTTACTTGCCAACTTTTGGCCATGGGGTGGCTATTTGCAGGGCGTAGTAAACGTAGTACCCCAGGGCAAGAAAAGGAGCATGATTTGTGTCTTGTGTGCAGGTAGGTATATTTTAAAGTATATATGGAGATGGAAGATGTTGGAAGTGGTGATGTGAGTGAATAAGGAGTAAATGAACAAAAGATTTTTGTTGCTGCTTCCATGCTCTGGAAAGTTGACCAATGTTTCATTGAAAGGCGGTGGGGGGGGCGGAGGGGGAGTACAGTATTATTAATTCTAGTCACCATGGTATTATGCATACAAACCAGTAGTGAAATTTTGTGGAGTTTTTTGTTTTTTTTGTGGGTTTGTTTGGGTTTTTTTGCTTTGGGGTGGGGGGAGGGAAGAAGGTGGTGTTGTAATTGTTTAAATTGTTAAAGCCCATTTACTTTAATACCTCATCAGTACTTATATTTACTTCAGGATTCAAGATACAGGTCAGAAATTTTCACTTTGACTTTTAACTTGTCAGAAGTTGCCCAATTAGAGCTGCATTGCTTCTTTTGTACTTTTCTCATCAGTGCTTTTCTTCCTTTTTAAAAGCCTAAAACAGAAATTTCAATTATCAAAAAAACCTCAGAATCAAAAAGAAGATAATGACCTTTGAACCTATAACTGCTAATCATACAGAAATTTGAGTAGTAATTACTTTTGGGGCTACTTTGTGGGAAAATGTTTCGTTCTTGTCATATGGTATTTATTCTGTAATAAGCAACTCTCAGTTATGTGTAACTGGGAACTTAATGTTTCAAAAGTAGTTTATACTCACAGATAATACTAGAACCCTACGTTAGCCAATAATTTCAGTGCCCCTTTCTAGACAACCTTTATGCTATTTATCAAATAGCAAACTGAATTGATTTACATTTGTTTTTTTTATTTCACTTGCTTACCAAATGGTGGAGGTGCTAAAGAACAATGAACAAAAGGTAGGCTACAAAAAGGAGAACAGAAAAAAGACTTGGCTAATCTTTACACTGAATAATCAGTGTATGGATTATTTGAAATGGAATAAATAATCCTGAGTATTCATGGATTTGATTTTAGGATTCCTAATATTTAAATGCTCAATGAGAACTTGATCTTCTCCATTTTCCTAAAATTTTTTAAGTGAAACATTCATATACATTCTGTTTATAGAAACTAAACAAAAATGAATATGAAGTGATATACACTCACTGATTATATAAACCTGTATCATCAAAAAAAAAGCCTTTTTCCTGCTACAAAAGTAATACATGTTCATTTTAAACAATTAAATACATGTCATCTTGTATTAGCTATCCTGAAAAAGAAAATTTTAATGTCCAGGAGTTATTTTTCTTATGCTATAGTTGTATACTTGCCTTAAAAAAAAATCTGTTTCTTTAGTGCCTTCCACTAGTGCTATTAGTAAAAGGAGAAATTACTCAAAATCTGATAAATATTGTAATGTTTAAGAAAAACTGTTTAATTTTAAATAAAAGAGAGATCCACCATACAGTATAACAGCTCAGAAACACTATCTTGTTCTCTAAGTGGTCTGTAGGCTTTTTTGCTTTTGAGGATTGTGTTGTTTTAAATCTTTCCCATATGCTATATTTTTCAGCTTTGATTTTCTTATCTGGAAGGTTGGGCTTTTACATTTCCGATATAATGTATGTAAAGTATCCATCCAAGTATTAAACACACTGAAAGTGGTAGCTGCAATAAAATTTGAGGTGTCTTAAAACTTACCAAAAGCTTTTATTGCTACTGCACAGCTTAACAGTTTTTAATGTATTTGAGTTTAGGTTCTGAGTCTTATCAATTTCTGGTGGTTATTCTTTTATTTATAAAGGTAACTGACATTTTAATTTTAAAAATTTCAAATATTAATCGGTGTAGTAATTATGTTCAGGTTTGACAGCACACGTTTTATTTCAGAATTTAAATTTTGATATGTCTATGTTTCTTTTCAGTTATATTTTATAATAATTTTCAATAGGTTGAAAGACTTGAAGCCAAAGTAGTTGAACCTTTGAAAGCTTATGGAACCATTGTAAAAATGAAACGAGTAAGTAAATTCATTTTTTCTACTATTATTAGGTATTCTGGCAAAACATATGAGGTTTCCAATAACTGTCCTTTTAATAAAAGGTACAGAGTAGTGTTTAGTCATTCTTTTTACACACTCTGAAGCATTCTTAGAACTTTGAGAATAAGGAAGTATTTTTATATACTACTGTAGCATCATAAAGCAGTTTTGTTTATTATGGAAACTTTAAAATATTTAATATTTATATTCATGAAGAACATGTGGACAGAAATTATTTTACTAAATGAATTTGTTTATATTTTTGTTTTAAAGCAGGCGATAACATGTAAACTAAAAATGAATGTGACAGAGTTTTTTTTTAATTTTTTTGAGGTATAATTGACATATATTAGTTTCAAGTGTACAACATAACGATTTGATGTTTGTATATATTATGAAATGGCCACAATAAGTTTAGTTAACATCTGTCGTGATACATAGTTACAAATTTTTTTTTCTTGTGATGAGAACTTTTAAGATCTAGTCTCCTAGCAACTTTCAAAATGCAGTACAGTATTATTAATTCTAGTCACCAGGGTATACATTACATTCCCAAAGTTCTATTTTTTAAATCAACTTTATTGAGGTATAATTTACATGCAGTAAAATGCTCTTGTTTTAAATGTACACTGAGTTTTAATAAATGTGTATACATCTGTAACTACCACCACAATCAGAATTTTATGTGTGTGTATATACATATATATAAATATATATATAGTTTTGCATTGAAATTGTGTCATTATTTGAGAGGATATTAAACTACACACATGCACACAGTCTCACACAAAAAGACACACTGATTATGCAATAGTAATAATTCCTGTGGTAATGATGCCAGGATCAAATAGGGAGTGTTCTTCCCTTCTTAAAACAGAGAAGTGTATATTTTACTACTTAAATAAGAGATTTTTATTAACAACAAAAAAAAATGCCTGTTTGCAGGATGACCTCAAAGCAACATTAACAGCAAGGAATCGAGAAGCTAAACAGTTAACTCAGTTAGAAAGAACACGTCAGAGAAACCCATCTGATCGACATGTTATTGTATCCTTTGAATTTGGGTCTTTAAAAAGATATTTTGTAAGGTATGCAGTACAGAAGTAAATATATATGGAAATTATGCATTTCTACTTTAAATGTGCAAAGAATATGAATGTAAAGTTTGAAAAGAAACACATGCATTTACAAATTCTCACTATGGAAATTAGCTAATTTTAAAGAGAATACACAACTTACTTCAGTCTTATGTTGTTTTCCACAAGATATTCAAAATATAAAACACTCATAAGTGTAGATGTTTTTATAAAGAATACAAAATTCTAAGATTTTTTACATAAATGATGACTAAATATTAATTATAAACTTAAAGATCTATCATTAATCCTAATATATCAATGCCTTCTCAGCCCTGCATTTGAGAAAAGGAAGGAACAATGATTTTTTTCCTGGTAAAATTCCCTTCATCTTAAAAAACAACAACTATGTGAAACCACAATTATGACTTCCAGCCAAAGACCCTCAGGAGATTGAAGAGTATAATTGAGGTCCACAGCTGGACACAGATCTAAATAGGAGTGTCTACTGTAACAAGGTTCTTCTGCTCAGAATGATTATTTGTTAAACTAGAATGTGCCTTGTTCAGAACTAAACAGGGACTTCCCTGGTGGTGCAGTGGTTAAGAATCCGCCTGCCAGTGCATGGGACACGGGTTCGATCCCTGGTGAGGGAAGATGCCACATGCTGCGGAGCAACTAAGCCCGTGCACCACAACTACTGAGCCTGCGCTATAGAGCCCATGAGCCACAACTACTGAAGCCTGCGCACCTAGAGCCCATGTTCTGCAACAAGAGAAGCCACTGCAATGAGAAGCCGGTGCACCACAAGGAAGAGTAGCCCCTGCTCACCGTAACTAGAGAAAGCCCACATGCAGCAACGAAGACCCAATGCAGCCATAAATAAATAAATAAATAGTTAGATAAATAAATTAACTAAATAAAGAAAATAGCATCTGGCTAATTGCCAGCAACTGGGATAGGTGCAGTTGTATATAAGGTACTAACTTATCCTGCTGCCTCTTTTTCCCATTCCTTGTGTCTCCTCCCTACTTAAGGTTTTTTACAGCCCACCTTTGCCAGAAACCACATGAGGATTGACTCTTTGGGGACATTTGAGGTTCCAGAACACCTCCATTTCTGAGGGGAATCCCTTGATTAGTGATTTTGGGCTGCACCAACAGCCTGGTCCTCCTTCCTTTGGACCAAAGATACATACGCCCAACCTTGTAATAAAAATGGGCAGCCACATGTCTGGGATCTACAAACTGGAGATTATAGAGTCTGGGTTTCAAGCAAGTCAGACAAACTACAGAATGCTGGAAAATCTGACTGACAACTATGGACTAAGGCAGAGACTAGGGAATATCACCAGTTTTTAAGAATCAAGCCAGAGGTCAAAATTTTGCTGCTTTGTTCGGAGGAGGGGAGAGTACATAAGGGCAGAAAAAATGTCACATCTGGAATCTTGAGGTGGTAAGATTGATTCAGGGGTATTGCTGTGGACACTCGATGTGGAAATAAATGTCTTCCTAAGACAGACGCCTCTGACTTTGGTACTTTGCTGTAAACACTGCTGTGGAGGAGGCTGTCTTATACCATAGACAGAGCAGGTCAGGAGTTCACACAGGGGGAGATAAAGCAGCAACTGAATAGATTATGGCTGTAGATGAATTGCCACACTCAGTAGGAAAGGTGTAGGACTCCAGTGGATTTTGACAACCTGAAACCAGAAAATAAAGGACAGTCTACATATAAATGCATCCACTATAAATATAAAGATATTCTATCATAGCATCATAGAATATTTACCAGGATAGACCCTTAAAATTCATCTGATCTTCAAAAGAAGTACATTAAAGTTCAGTATATAAAATAAAAGAGTAGTTCTGGTATAAGAGGATGGGGTAAAGAAGAATCCCAGTGTTCTGCCTGGACCCCCTAAGGCCCCTGGTGGCTTCTGAAAAAGCTTCTTGCAACAGAAAAACACCAATCTGGCTCACTCTTTTATAAGCCATTTTGCACTCATGACTAATTTCATTAAATATACTGATATCCTTATTCATAAAGTTGTATCACAGTATTTTAATCAAAAGTATCTCCTGCCCAAATTGGTATGTTATAGGATTTTGAAGAATTTTCAACAAAAGGAAGAAACAGAAATCTGTATCCACTTTGCTAAAAATAGCTGTGCGAATTTGGGCACGTGGCTATGCCCGAGTAAAAGGATTTGAGACTAGGAAATGAATCATAGTTGCTGGAGTGTGGTGGAAGGTGGCTTCTGCTTCCCTGCTCTTTGCTAATTTAGCGAACTCTACCTACCCTTCCAGATTTTAAAATGAAACTGTCAATAAACGGGGAGGGAAAAGACGTTAAGTCAAAAGTAAGTAGTCACGGTAAAGAATTTCACAAGTCACATGTACTGAACAGTATTAGAAAAATAGTCTGCTTGAATATTCTCATTAGTAAAAGGTTAACATGCATCATACCTGTTAGAAATTTTTTCGTAATAAATCCTGTGATAGTTATATTTTTAAAAATCTGAAAATCAGTAATAAAGAGAATTGTTTTTGATTACTGGTTATGATTAAAAGCATAAAAGTTTGCATGGATTTAAAGAAAACTTTATACCCTATATAGCAAATATACACACACAGAGATATATATAAATAAGTTTTAAATGCTTAGTTTCTTGAAATTGTATATCTGAATTAACCTAGTTGTAAGTATATAATCAATATAAAGTTATGATTAATGTATAATCTAATTGCAAGAAGATATAATTCTATAATAGCATATGATTTTAATTTATTGGAAGAAATTGTTCTATTTGAAATGTATTTTTTTCCTTTATGAAAAATTTCAGTCACAGGTGGGTAATAAAGTGATGTGTGAAGAGATGGACCCCTATAGTAAACCTTTTTACTTATTTCAATTTATACATTTTCTTGAAAAAGAAAGCAAAGGCTTAAATGTCATAATATTATGTTTCACAAAACTTTGATTCACAACTGCAAATTTTTCCTATGGAGTAAATATTAAGATGATGATATGTGATACTTTTGAGTAAACATAATACTAACATAGGAAACAACATTATTAGAAAGAGTTTAATCAGAAAATTGGGCCATGTTTTTAAAAATATGTTATTGTTTAACAAAAAATTTTAAATATTTTGGGGCAAACTGTTGTCCTTAAAGGAAGAGATGATTTTTTTAAAGAGAAATACATGATTAGATTGGAAATGTTCTGCACTTTACAGCACTGTAGCCACTAGCTATATGTATGGCTATTGAGCTCTTGAAATGGCAACTAGAGAAACCAGTTTTTTAATTTACATTTGATTTTAATTAATTTAAATGTAAATAGCTACATGTTGCTAGTGGCCACCGTATTGATTGTACAACATGGATCTAGATAGTATGAGTACTTTGAAGGAAAGTATTAGATTTTCCATCTAATTTATTAGTTGCTGGTATATATTTTTTGTAATAAGCATTAACTAAGTAATAGTGTAATATTGTTAGCTTATAAGAAAAATATACAAATAGAAAATCCATGCTGAAATAAATATTTGTAGTGTATATCCTACTCTACCTGATTAGGATATTACAGAAGTAGAAACATTTCATGCATTTGGAGAACTAGAAGATTGAAAATACTTAAGTATTTGAGGGGAGAAAGGGTTAAAGGGGAGAGAGATAGTGAGGAGAAAAGGAGAGTATGATAAATGGCAGAGACAGTGAAATATGTGAAAGCAGTAGAAAATATAGAAAATTGTTTTACAGTAAATCATCCAAGGGTGATATAGAAATAAAATGATTTTGTATGCAGAAAGGGAAGGAATTTTTGTTTTCTTTTGTTTGAGATCATGAATCATGTCACCTGAAAGATTTAAAGTTCTTTACTCTGCATGTGCTTATCGTATAGATCATTTTACTTTATGTGGTAAAATATATTTTGAATGATTGACGCTGTTATGGCAAAAAGCCAGTACCGCAGTGGTAGCGTTTACAAAAAGACTCAGTCGAATGGATTCTGACTTGAGTTTTTCCTGTACTTTGGCGGGGACACTTTTGTAGGCAGAAACTGAATTACAGAGGGCCACAATGGATGCTGCTCGAACAACTCGCCATCTGGAGGAGACTATTGACAGCTTTGAAAAGCAGAAAATAAAGGATATAAAGGTAACAAAGTAACTGTTAAGGTTCAAAATATGTTTTCTAACCTTATTTTTTATTTAAATTTATGACAAATTTAAATTACTGATTTTTTTAGTCCATAAATAGTCTGTGTGAAAAAGATGTAAACAGAAACATATCAAATATTATTTTCTTATGGAAACAATGGTATTTAAAGGGGCTCCATTCCCAACCAAAGGCCAGATATTCAAATATTATTACAAATAGTGTTAATCACAGAAAAATGACATTTATTATGTTTTTATGTATCAGGTACGGCTCCAGGCACTTTACATAAATTATCTTTTAATCTTTACAGCAACCCCATGAAAGTGAGGTGGTGTTATCATTTATTATGTAAAAAAAAAAAAAAAAATTAAGCAGAGATATAAAGTAACCTTTCTGAAGTATCACAGCCAAAAGTCTGAACCATAAACCAATTATGTATTTTAAAAATCTGTGCTTTCCATTATGATACACTATCACTAATTTTTATAGCTTATAGGTTTCTAATACCTACATATTATCAAATAATTAAGAGTAGCTAACCACATAAACTTGCATCCACCATGGTATGGTGTCACAAGAATTGACTTATTATAACATATCAGTAGACATTCAGGATCATGGACTTGAGAAGGTCTTCAGTGACTTTCTCATGGGCATCTTGGAAAGATTCGGAGGATTACTTATGATCACGTTATGGCCTTTAAAACAAGTCATCTAAGGATGCCTTTTGGCTCACTGCAAATTTTCCTGGAACAGCTTTTAAAGAAGAGTATTTTTTGTCATTTTAATAACTTATTAACAAAGAAAATATCCTGCCTTCAAAAGTTACGTTCTTATCAATAAAATAGGCATTATCTGCCACTTAACATTTCTCTCTCCAGTCCATGAAACAACATTCATTTGCCCTTTTATTTTTTTTAAATTTCCTATCATAGTTTCATAGGATTTCAGAACTTTGATTTTTCTGATAGCCAGGCTCAAACGTCTCTACTTTGGTCCTGAAGATTAAAAAAAAAAAAAAATTAAGCCTTTCAATTCACTCTGCACTCTGCTGTGTAGATTGCTACTCAGGAAGAGCACCTCAGGAGCTGCCCTGAGACAAACCCTTTTACCCACATAGAAGAGTGTGGGCAGGGCATTACATTTTACAACTGCTGACATCCTCTCTCAAATTGAGGGAGAAGGGAAGGAAGATTAAAATAATTGGCTTTAATCTGAAAAATGAGATTGGAGACTTGTGAGGTATGTCTGATTCATTGCCACCTAAGTAAGGGCTTCTTTAGTGACTTGGGAGCCTGGTTCCTCACTTTACCACTGTTCTTCATGCCTAAAAACTTCTCTTTTACACATGGCAATCTGCGTCTCTGATCTTTAGGCTCACTTCAGTGTTCCATCTGCATGCTGGCCAACTCTACAGGTGATTTTAATCCCATGAGCATCACCAGTTACAAAACGGGCAGAGACAGGGAGTGCAGAATTCCCAATTACAATTCGTACGACCTGGGATTTCCTGAAGCAGTAGGACATGGAGTAAGGGACTGCACAGTGGATGGTGCACAGAGAAGAAAAGGGCTTCCAAGCTTCTCTCTTGTCCTGCTATATCATGACCCTGGAAGAGGGAAGTCTTGTGGTAGTCACAAAAAAAGACAGGAAAAAACCTACTTTTTTAAAAATGGAGAGAGAATTCACATACCGTACAATTCTCCTATTTAAAATGTACAGCTCAGTGGTTTTTAGTGTGTTCAGATATGTACAACCATCATCACTCAATTTTAGAACATTTTTATCATCTCAAAGTGAGGCCTAGTACACTTTAACTTTTACCTTCCTGCTCCCCCAGCCCTCACCCCCAGCCTAAGCAACCATCACTAATCTCATGTCTCTTTGGATTTGGCTATTCTGAACATACATTTCATATGAATGGAATCATAAAATACATGGCTTTTGTAACTGGCTTCTTTCACTTAGCATGCTTTCAGGGTTTAGCCATAGTGTAGTACATATCAGTATCTCATTCCTTTTTATGGTGGAATAATATTCCATTGTATGGATATTAAGCACATTATGTTTATCTTTTCATCAGTTGATGGACTTTCGGATTGTTTCTACCTTTTGGCTATTATGATTAATGATATAAACATTCATGGACAAGTTTTTGTATAGACATATTTTCATTTCTCTTGGACATTTCATTTCAGTTCAACCATATAACCTGTTGAATTGCTGGTTCATATGGTAACTCTGTCTTTAATTATGTGAGAAACTGCCGGACTGTTTTCCAACGTGGCTGTGCCATTGTATTTTCCCACCAGTAGTATATGAGGGTTCCAATTTCTCTGCATCCTCACCAATACTTGTTGTTCATCAGACTTTTTCATTATAGCCGTCCTAGTGGGTGTAGAGTGGTACCTTATTGTGGTTTTGATTTGCATTTTCCTACTGATGCTTATGGCCATTTGTATATCTTTTTTGAAAAAAGTGTCTATTCAGATCTGTTAATTGGGTTATCTTTTTTTATTGCATTTTAAGAGTTCTTTATATATTCTGGATACAGATCCCTTATCAGATATGTTTTGCAGTTATTTTCTTCCATTCTGTGAGTTCTTTTCACTATCTTGATGGTGTCCCTTGAAGCACAAAGCTTTTTAATTTTGATGAAGTCCAATTTATCTTTTTCTTTTGTTGCTTGTGCTTTTAGTGTCATATCTAAGGATCCATTGCCAAATCTGAGATTATAAAGATTTATCCCTATGTTTTCTTCTAACACGTTTATAGTCTTCATTGTTAAGTCTTTTATGCATTTAATTTTTGTGTATCATGTGAACTGAAGGTGTTAAACCCCATTCTTTTGCATGTGACTGACTATCCAGTTGTTCAAGCACCATTTATTGAAGAGACTGTTCTTTTCTCATTGAAGTCTAGGCACTCTTGTTGAAAATCAGTTGATGTGGTTTTGTTTCTGAACTCCCATTCTTATTGATCTAGGTCTATCCTTATGCCAGTACCACACTGTCCTGATTAATTAACAGTGCTTTGTAGTAACTTTTAAAATCAGGGTGTGTGAGTTTTATTTTGTTCCTTTTTAAGATTGTTTTCGCTATTCTGGATCTGTTGTAATTCGGTATGAATTTTTGAAACAGCTTGTCAGTTTCTACAAGTCAGCTGGGATGCTGACAGGGATTGCATCAAATCTGTAGGTCAATTTGAGGAGTACTGCCATCTTAAGATTAATTCTTCCAATCCATGAACATGGGCTGGTTTTCCATTTATTTAAATCATCCTTAATTTCTTTTAACAATGTTTATAAGTTTCAAAGTGTAGGTTTTGTGCTTTTCTTTAACTTTTTCCAAAGTATTTTATGATTATTGATGCTACTGTAAATGGAATTGTTTACTTGATTTCATTTCAGTTCATTGCAAGTGCACAGAAATACCGTTGATTTTTGTACATTGATCTTATATCTTGCAACCTTGCAAAACTCATTTATTAGGTCTGATAGTTTTTTGCAGATTCCTCAAGATTTTCTACGTACAAGATCATGTCATCTGTGAAAGTGTACACTTTTAATACAGGCCCCCATGACTCTAGCAAACTCCCAGAAATATGAGTTCCAGAGATTAATACCAGAGTCTGTTAAGGTTATGAATCTCTGTTCTGTATGTCTTTCCTCCTTACTGTCAAATTGTTCCTTTTCCAAGTTAGGCCTCATTTGAGATGTTTTATGATAAAGAGGGATGCACAGATCCTGTACCCAAAAGCCTCGAAAATCAATCAGAAGGGTTACTTTACCACCCCCTTATTTCTAACAAAAACAATATTCAGATATTGCCATGTTGATTTTACCATGTCTGACAAACACCTCTGTTTGTGAGATAAATTCTTGGAAAAGTCAAAACTGTTGATCCCGCTCATGTTTTGGGAGAATCAGACACAAAACATTTTTTTTTTTTTAAGAACATTCTTATTGTACCTGTTATCAGGCTACTGCTTCAGATGGAGGCAGAGCTTCTGGGTCTTTCTTTAACCTCCCTGGGGGTAGAAATGATTGGCAGTAGTGAGCACTGCTCATAACTGTATTAACTGTGTTTGAGGTGGGGTTTAATTGACAAGTCTATCTGAATTTTAGCAGCAGTGTTAATTAGTAAGGTAGCACAATTTTTAGGAAAAGACTTTTGATAGGAACCTTGCAAAGGATCTGTCTTTCTGGGAAAAGCTGGTATGAACTTAGTTGTATAGAATGTGGAAGAAAACTCACAATCCTATTTGTTTCCCATGTAATGGAAAAAGTCATCAGTTATATGGTGTCAAGGGAATTTCTGACCTATGAAAACGATCTTGACCAGGGGTCACTCCTGGAACAGATAGGGACAGGAATTCAGTATTGGTAAAGTCGCTGACGTGAGCAAGAAATAGCTTCAAAACTTAATTTTTAGTAACTTTATTTTTCTTATAAATAAATATGAAATCACCATGACTTTTTTTCATAAAATTATTGAGAAAAATGTAATAATTCCACTGCTCAGAAATAAGCCGTTTTGGTTTATATCCTTCCAGACTTACTTTCTATGAAATATACTCAAGAAATATACTAATAAGAATAATAACAACAAATATTTCTTAGACATTAACTATGTCACACATTCTAAGCATTTTATATGGATTAACTCATTTCCTCCTCACAGTGTCCTATGAGAAAGGTAATATTATTACCACTATACAGTTTTATTTAAATGGGGCCACACTATATGTAGCATCTTTTTAAAATTTAATATATCATGGATATATTTGTGCTAAGGAAACAAAAATCCATATTGTCTGTAATGGCACCCTCATATAGTATTTTGCTATATGGATATATCAGTTTATTTAACCAGCCCTCATTGATGGACATCTAGATTATTTTTGCAATTATAGATCTCATTGCATCATTAAACATCAGCCTTTTTTCTGGTCCAGTTATTCTCTTGGGATAAATTACTAGAAGTGGCATTCTCATTCAAAGAGCATACACACTTTCAATTTGGATAGCTGTTTTTAACTTCTGTCCACAAAGCTTTAACTAGTTAACATTTCTGCAGAACCTTACATGAGCACACCAATGTAACAATGACGAGTAGTAGTATTTTTAATAATAAAATAATCTAATAGGTGAAAAATCAGTATCATATTAATTTGCTACAGTTACTACTGTTGAGGCAGAGTATTTTTTCATATATTTAATGACACATTTTTCTTTAGTAAATTACTCACATTTGACCTTAGCCTATATTTTTATTGAGTGTTGGCATTTTTCTTATTAATTTGTAAAAATTCTTTATATTGAGAATATTAACCCATTATATTAAAGAGAAGATCTGTTGCAAATATATTTTCCCATTTTGTTGCTTACGGTATGTTTTTACCACCTTAAAGTCTTATTTTTGCTGCCAGATCTTCTCCTTTTTGATTTCTGCCTTGGTGTCATGCTTAGAAAGGAGTTTTCATCCCCAAGATTATATAATTATTTGCTCATATTTTCTAGTATTTGTATGATTTTTTAATATTTTAAATATTTTATTTTATGCAGTTGTATTTTGCCTATGGTATGAGGTAGATGTCTAACTTTATTATTCTCAAATGGATAGAAAGTTCTCCTGACATCATTTATTAAATAGCCTCTACTCTGGAGAGCTGTCATTTCCCATTTGCCAAAATTATTAACAAGACCTTTTATGACTTTTTTGTTAAATATTCTGCTTTCTAATTAAACCAGATGGAGGCTTTAATGTTATGATAAGGAGCATTTTCTAATTTAGCTGGTTTACTCCTTGGACAATAAAAACAGCACACTTGTGCTGAGCACTTACTCTAAGCCAGTTACCATACTGTACCTTTTCCTGGATTACATTTAATCCTTAAGGCAAAACCTAAGATGTTGAAATTAAGGAGAAAAGAACAAACTGTGTAATATTACACAGCTGATTTGTTTCCGTCTTGATTTGAACCCAGGTTTATCTTAATCCAGAGGCCCTATTTTAAACTACGAGGCTACCTGCTTTGCAGAATACTTGCCGATGGGTAGAGAATTTCATATTAGCTCCCCACCACCCCCACCAATAAAAATTAAGTACGTACCCAAATGGCCTTCTAGTCACACAAAATAAAATTGAAAATGAGGAAAAAAAAGTAATGTGTGAATGCCTCTGTCCCTGACCATACTGACCCATTCCAGATTAGCAGATTACATGAGATCATTGAAAGCTGTGTTTATTTGAGGAAAATTTTTTCTAAATATGAATGGATCTTTCAAAGTTCCACCACCTTTCTGGTGACTCACTGAAATTATTTTATTTTAAAAACACAACGTTTTTATGTTCTTTCTTATACCAGTTGTCATCTGATTCTTCCTTGCTATTATCTTCCTCCTTTCTGCCCATTTTCCCATGTTTTATGAAATTCTATCAATAGCTAGAAAGAAAAAGTATAACTGGTAGTTTTTCCTCCTTACTATACTCAGGGATATAACTGTCCTCTCTGATAATCTTAAGGCTTCATGGTTCTTGGGTCAAAAATTCCAAGTCTGGAATACTGCCTTAGCAATGCCACTGATTCTCCATCACTGTTTGTGACAGAAGAGTTAACAGGGCCATTCCCATCTTAAATAGATATATAGTATATGTTCTGTCAAGAAGTAAAAGGTCAAACCATAAAGGATTAAACCAAAGTATCACAAAACTTGAGTGATTTTTCACTCATGTTCCAAGTAAAATAAAAGGTCAAACCATAAAGGATTAAACCAAAGTATCACAAAACTTGAGTGATTTTTCACTCATTGTTCCAAGTAGTAAATAATAGCCATTTACTAATTAAAGCTACTTCTTAAAATGTTTTCTATCACTAAGTGAAACTAAATTTTGAGACTGCAAAATGCTAACAGACTCAATGTTGAGCTCTGTCTTTTCAAATGAGAGTGTAATAGATTCTTTTATCAGAGGATATGGATAAACCAAAATAATGTATCATTCTTCAGTGACAGACATATCAACATATTTTCAGGGCTTACTTATGAGCTAAGGGGAATATAACTCCTATAAAATGCTATTATTAAGAAATTGTTAGTTCAGAGATGACATCACATTCAGAGATTTTGGCATCAGGGATTTAATAACTATATTCAAATATTCAAAATTTTAAATTATTTTGAATTTTTTCCATATTCCTCAGTTACCACAGTGGAATAGACTTGAATTAAGCCTAAACCTACAGATTTAGGTGTAATAAGGCTGTAAATGTTGGGATTTCATTAGTTATTAAATAGTGTGCCAGTCTCTTAAAGATTTAGAATGTTCATTTGTAGAACTATTTAAAAATAGGAGTAATACCCAATTTACTTGAGCGGTTTAAGCTTAACCCCTTACTTTCTAGCTAGTCACCTATCTTAGGAAGACTGACAAGAGAAGTACCAGCCCTAGTCAAAAGCCATTCTACCTCTAAGGTATTCCTATCTGGAGATTCTTGGTGTGGAATCCAAAGTTGCACCTTGGCATAATGCTGTTTATTAGTCAGTTGCCAGTCCAGTATACCAGAGCACTTTGTGACCTATATGAAGTGACAGTAAAGGTCATTGTCAGTTATAGTTATAAGTCATTTATCCCAGAGCCCAATCTTTGCATTTAGCCCTACATATGTGCTTGGCAGCTCAGAAGGGTTACGTCCAACTACAGATCTATTTCCACTGAGTAGCAATCAGAAGCCTGTTAGTTCTCCCTTAAATATTTTTCTAATCCTTAAGAATGGAGATGGAGAGGGGGAAAAAAAATCACAGGACACTAAGGGATATCTGTATGGCTACTTTGCAAGGTGCAGGACCACTCCTATCTGGGTGGTTAACACAGGAGAACAGAAATGAAGGAAAATGAGTATTTGACTATTGCCTTCTAGCCTAACCCATCTCATGTATATTGCCCCTTAAAGGACAATGCTTGAGTATTTTCTATCCTATTCTTATTCTGCCCACTTCTCTTTACATTAATGCTCTGATTTTTTATTTTGATAAGGGATAAGATAACAAAAGGATAGATCCTATTTTATTGAAAACTTGTCTGGCTTGTATACTTTCCCTACCCACCGATTATCTCACCTCTGCTTAGATCAACATGCACATCTTTATTCATTTCTCTTTGCTCATGACCTTCCCTACTGTAAGTTGTCATCATCATGCTCAGAGTTTACCTGTAGTTTATTTTTAAAGGAAATGATTGATTCCAGCGAAAACAGCACAGTACAATGAGCAAGAGCTATAACTTTGAAGAGTCAGATCTAAGTCTTAACATTATAGCTGTGAGCAACACTGGACAAGTCATATATTTGTAAACTGGAAAGCTCTATGCAAATGTACGGTGCTATTATCAGTAGTAGGAATATCATTATTACCAAGTAATCCCTTTGTGGTTAGAGAATACAAGTATCATATAAATATGATGGGATAGAATTCTTGCCTAAAAAACATTCTTTTAAACATCAGTTGGAGTTGCTAAAAAAAAACAGCTTCAGTACTAAACTGCTTTAGCTAATACTTATAGGCACTGAGCAACAGAGTACATAATGACATACATTTTAGTCAAATCTTTTTTAAAATCATAAATATCTAATAGAAGAACTGACTAAAAAAGGGAAGTAAATAATAAGATAGGAAATATTTTGTGTAATTTGAAAGTTTTGCTGCAGAAGGGCTTTGCAACTATTTTTATTCCAGTTATCTTTTGTACTTCATCTGCCCTGTGGAAAAACAGACACCTCTGTATCTCATAAAATGCCAAGACTATATAGTAAGAAATAAATTTACTAAATTCATGAAGCAGTTTATATGATTGTTTAAATTCAAATCCTTGTGTTTTTAGACTATATTTTCAGAATTTATCACTATCGAAATGTTATTTCATGGCAAAGCTTTAGAGGTCTACACTGCTGCCTACCAAAATATACAAAAGATTGATGAAGAAGAAGATTTAGAGGTAAGACTACGTCCATCTAAGCTCAGTTCTTCTATTGATATGGAAATGTTTAAAAGAAAGCATTAGTTTGGGTAAAAATATCTTAAATTAGAACACTACATGGTTTAGATGTTATTGTATGCAGTTCCAAATAGCTGAACCTGTATGACTTTCTATTTATTTTTTAACTGTTCAAATTAACCATGGTAGAGTTCCAAGGATTAATATCTAGTAAAACATAGAAATAAAGCCATTACATGAAATAATGTATCATTTTGACTAGTGATATGTCACTTACATGTGCTAAAAATAGCATTTATTGATTTGAGCTAACATTTGAGTGTTTATGCCACAACACCCAAAGCTTTACAGGCATTTTCTCACTCACTCCTTTGATGTAGGTACTGTTATCATTCTCGTTTTACAACTAAAGAAACAGGTGTAGAGGTTTTAAGTAACTTAACTTGCCCTTGGCCACTTAGCTAGTAAATAGCAGAATCTGGCTTCTAACTAGTTTTGTGGGACTTAATCAGTAAGCTATGAAATAAATGTAGGTTTGCTTTGTACTGATGGTTAAATGCAAATAAATCTTACTGGCCAGCTAACATTAGAGCAATTAAATATCAAAGCCTGGTTTCAACCTTCCAAAAGGGGAAAAAAAGGCAAAGTATTTTTGCTGAAATAGATAAAATATTCGAGATATA
Source organism: Orcinus orca (assembly GCF_937001465.1). Taxonomy (NCBI): domain Eukaryota; kingdom Metazoa; phylum Chordata; class Mammalia; order Artiodactyla; family Delphinidae; genus Orcinus; species Orcinus orca. Next base: position 45,529,164 of record NC_064575.1, read on the forward strand.
CTCTGTCTACAGTAGAAGTGAAAAAGGCCACGTACTCTCAAGATATAACCAGAATTTTGTATTAATAAGTGATAGAATTTGAGAGTGTCTGTCATTTCATAATTTTGAAGATTCCATTTTTTTTTTACCTGAAGTATCTATAAAGAGATCCCCTGGGCCTTCACTTTCCACTACTCTGCTGGTTCCAAGAAACCTGAATTCAGTAAAACCAGATTATAGCTTGGCCAAAATGAAGAAAAGTACGTGTTTTAGTATGTGTATATACATTTTCCAGTGCCAAAATCTGATCTCAGTTTTACCTCAGTTAAGCATACATGATCGTATTTCTATTACTGTTTGTTAATAGATGGCTTCTTAAGTGTCTATTCCCTCCAAATACTAAAGCTAAGGTTTCTAAATTTTTACTCCTTTTTATATCCTATTTTTTTAAAAAATAGATCAAGCTTTTATCTGTAATTTGTAAAAGTAGCAAATGTTTATATAGTGATTACTTTGAACCAGCTACTGATCTATGCATTTTCATTGTATTATTTTAACCCTACCATCAACTTTAATAAAAGTATTTATTATCCTTACTTCTGTGGATGAGAAAACTGAGGCATGGTGAGGTTAAGGAACCTCCCAGAGGATCCCATAGCTAGTAAGTAACAAAGCTGGGAGCCAAACCCAGAAGTTTGACTATAGACATTGTGTTTTTATCCTATCTATACTGCCAGAAGCGTGGTTCTTGATGAGTGACATGAACCATTTCCTACAAGAAACAACACTATATTGAGTGGCAGGTTCAAAATTGATCCCTTGCTTTTCCTACAAGACTTAAGTTTCCTTTACAAGTATTTTCATTCTCCTTTTTCTAATACGCTTGACCCAATACACTTGTCACTAAAGTCACTAAAAGTTCCTTCAAGCCCTTTGGACCCCAAGATTTTCCTTCTCATTCCAGAGGTCCTAGATATCTTTTTTGTCACACCACTTCCTTTACCACTTCTCTTACCACTGTTCTTCATCAGCTAGCTAGCTAGGTTGTAGGATTCATTAAAAAAAATTCAAGATCTCAGGGCTGTGTGGTAGATGTGTTTTTGAGTATGAACTTCCCCATTTTTTCTATTGGGGCAGTATTGAGCAAGTTAACTTTTTCATGCTTCAGCTTCCTCATCTGTAAAATGGAGATACTTATAGTGCTTATCTCATAAAAAGTACATTCATCAACTGTTTATTGAGCACCTGTTATATGCCAGACACCATTCTGAGTGCCAAGGATTTAGCATTATAAGAATTGGTCCAAGTTGTCAAAAAAGCAGAAACTTAAAAGGAGTTCAGACATTTAAAAAATATACTGTGTAACTATTTACGTTTTATAATGTGAAGAAGAAAAAAATATACAAAGAAAAAATAAAAAATATAGTGTGCTGCAAGTGTATGTGATGGAGGATTCTAAATAGTCTAGAGAAAGAATGATTTCTTAATCAGAAGTTTGAGGGATAAGTAGGATACGTGGCAACAGCTTTCAGGCAGAGAGCTCAGATAGGTATACAAAGGTCCTGAGATGTCATGAACTATAGGCCTAAGCTATCACTACAATGCCATACAGAAATTGTGGAAAGGAGAAGAGAGCAGTCTGGGGAAAGTTGTGTGGGACAAGTCGAAGTAAAATTACATCAAACAGCTACCAAGATGAGGAAGGACCCTTTAAATACAAGTTTCTTGGAAACAAGTAGAGAAAATATGCAGAGAGGAACAGAGAAATAATTTGCTGTTCTTCTTAGATAGCAGTCCTGACTTACTCAGGCAGCAGCTAATTATTTGAATCTAGTTATCAGAAACCATCTTACCTGATTCATTCTTCACATAAAAAGTACTGTCAGGCCCATATTCCCCTTCAAAAGATCACCTCTGTACATTCAGTTCAGAGCATATTTCAGATCTTGAGACTCACTCCTAGAAGAGATCTTGGACCATATTGGAAAATGCATTATTGCCAATAAATTAATATTCCTGTAAATCTGTTGTTTTGCAGTAGGAGACTAATATTCAACTGGTTTAGACTTTTACCCCAAAGGTTGTAAATTATCTTCCACTTCCCACTTTTATCTTTGCTAGAAAAGCTTAAAAAGGAATGTCATTCTAACAAAAATATATTTCTTCCAAATACCAGTGGATTGAGTCGTCCAGTTTTGATATCATACCAGGATGCCAGGTTCCATGTCTGGCACCAAAATATAATTGGGTCCTCAGTAAACTGTTAAATAACCTAATTATTAGCATGCCTGAATTGCCGTTAAACCAAGTCATACCTCTTGCGTCTTGCGTTAAGTTTCATCCCTTGATTCCTTTTGTGTCCTGCACTTCTTTAAGGTTTAAAGAAATGTGTAGAGACATCCCCTAGTTTGGGTCGTTTTTTCTCAAAACACCCAGATTAAGTTCATGTTAACATCATTCATTTACCAGGCTACTGTCTTAAGCTGGAAGGAACTGCAAAGATAAAACAAGGCTTCTTGCTCTAGAGGAACTTAAAACTAGTTGTAGAAACAGACATGTAATTACAAAACAGTGAGATAAAAGCTGTACTGAGGGTATAAACAATAGGAGCTACTGACTAGAGAACAGGGGAGAGCAGAAAAAAGATGGCATTTGACTTGGCTCCTGAAGGATAAGTAAGTGCGCTGAAATTCCAGGCTGAGGAACCAGCACTGCAAAGTCACAGTAGTATTACATGTTCTGCATATAGGTATATATGCTAAAAGTGAAGTATAATGGGTAGGTGTGGGTGATTGTAAGCCTTGAATGTCACCTAAGGCATTTAGACTCTCAATAGTCAGGAGCCAAAGTTTTCTAGTCAGAGAAAGTTGTCAAAAAAGGTAATGTGGGCTAAGGGAAACCCTTTAAAAATATTTCAGGTATATGCAGTAGAAAAAGGGATGTGAAGAAATAGAGCAGCTAGCACATGCAGAGTTTCGTGATGGCATGCATGGAAAAGAAGTTTCAGGACAAGGTCAGCTGAAGACAAAAAGACAACTTTGGTAACTGACAGCAAGACCAATTTCAGTGGAAGGGGAAAGCCTAACTGTAGTTTGTTGACAAATGAAGTAGAATGTTTGAGAAGATTTTTAAAAAGTAAAGTTATACCTTGAAGTAATTTTTTTTTTAACGGATCTCGTTTGTGGGGGAGGAAAACTGGAGAAAGAGAGCTTTTGTTTGTTGAAGTTTCGCTAAAGGGAAAATGCACCTTGGAGAGAATCAGAATGACATTTGCTTTAAAAAAGGAAAAGGGGGCTTCCCTGGTGGCGCAGTGGTTGAGAGTTCACCTGCCAATGCAGGGGACGCGGGTCCATGCCCTGGTCCGGGAAGATCCCACATGCTGCGGAGCGGCTGGGCCCGTGAGCAATGGCCGCTGAGCCTGCGCATCCAGAGCCTGTGCTCCACAACGGGAGAGGCCACAACAGTGAGAGGCCCGTGTACCGCAAAAAAAAAAAAAGGAAAAGGATAGGGTGAAGAGTTGAGGAAAAAAAGAGGGAATATGAAGAAATTCACATCTGACAGACTTCCCTTCTTTGTTACAGAAATGGTGGAAAAGCTACAGGTAGGGAAGCTTAAGACCACAGTAAGATTTGGAACTACTGCCAAGCAGTGGCATTCCAGATCCTAGTGAGATTGGAATCCATAAATTAGAGTGGCTCCATTTACTCTTCTGTGATGTACTATGAAAGCCATCAGTGAATTTAAACTGATAAAGAGTTGAGGATAAGCAGAACAGAAAGAATCAAAGTTGTGACTTAGTCTTCCCACTGGCTTGCATACTCTTTGAATGTAGGAACTTTTCATGTTTCACCAGCAAAAGCTCTTAAGTGATTGTTTCAGGGCCCGTCATCATCTTAGGTGGTACAATAGAATTTTTTAGCTTACATCTTTCCAACTTAAAATATTTATTTTATTTTTTTGATTTTTGTTTTAAATTTACAATAAATAAACTTTGTTCCCAGTGTGGGGAGGGGAGTTGCTTAAAAAAATTCTAAGCTAAGGGGAACTTAACATGATAAACTAAAGGGAACTTAACATGATTTTCTAGATTTCCATTGTTTAGTATCACTTTATAATGTTTTATCATTGCAACAGGTTTTCCGAAATTCTCTGTATCCACCAGATTATCCATCCCGTTTAGATATCGTAAGAGCAAATTCAAAGTCACCTCTTCAGAGATCACTGTCAGCTAAGTGCGTATCTGGAACAGGACAGGTGAGCTAGAAACCATAATTTAAAGGAATGTGAGCTACTGCCTTTGGAATTGTTCAGTACTAAAAATGTTTCCCTTAAGTCACAGGACTTCGAATAACTTACCCTCTCTTACCCTCTTATGTAAAATAACAGAAGACTGCACTAGGTTCGGCTCTTAATTCTTTTATCATCTGTAAGATATTACTCTCTGAAGCAGAACACTTGGGAGCAGAGGTGGAAGGGACAGGAAAATGCTGATCTACATTTGTTCTCTGGTATAGCACGAAGAGCACAGATTCTGAAATCAAACTATTTAGGGTTTAAATCCCACTATCACAGCTTACTGGAAATGATACCTAAAAAGGGCTTTTGTTGAACATTATCATAGATCCAGAAGCACATATCTTTAGGGTAAAGAATCAATTTTCTTTTCTTCTATATCCAGAAAGCCTGAAGTACCTGGTATCTAGAACAGGGAGGGGTCAACCACCTTTTTCTCTAAAGGGCCACACAGAAAATAGCAGGTTTTGTGGGCCATATGGTCTCTGCCCCAACCAAGAGCAGCCATAAACAATACATGAACAAATCAGTAGTTGTAATAAAACTTTATTTACAGAAACGCCACAAACTGGGCTATAGCTTGCCAACTCCTGATTTAGAAAGCTATGGCCTTTTTCATATCTAGCCTTCAGAATTCAAAATTGAGCAAAATATTTTCAAAATATAACTTTCAGGTAAGTGTGACCCAGTACCTTCTGTTTACATTTGATTCTCCTCTAAGCATTTATTTACTGCTTTTTATTTATGCATCTCTCCCCTTAACCAAATTATATTTTTATTATTCCAGTACTAAGTGCCTTGCACATAAATTCCATAATCTAGTATTATAGTACTAGTATTATAGTACTATAGTATTATAGTATGCAGAGTTTTGACCTTTTAGAGCTAATAATATCACCTAAGTTAGCCAAGATCTGTGTAGCACTTTAGAATACATAATCCTAGGGTTTCTCAACCTCCGCACTATTAACTTTGAGCCAGATAATTTGGAGGGGGGGAGGGAGGCAGGGGTACTGTCCTGTGCATTGTACAGACGTTGAGCAGCATCCCTAGACTCTACCCACAAGATGCCAGCAACACACAAACACACACCCCAGTTTTGACAATCAACAGTGTCTCCAGACATTGCCAGATGTCTCCTGGGTATAATCACCCTCAGAAAAGTTTGAAGCAGGATGATCCAAGTGGCAACAGTCAGGACTTAAAGGCAAGTAGTGAATTCAGATTCTCAACTCATTACATTTAAACCAGACTATTTTTAAAGTTTAATATTTCAGTTGCCTAGTTGAAATATCCTTGTGTTTTTGCCATCCCTTTAATGAGTTTCATTCAGATACCTGTTTTTGTGACCTAAGAACTGTTTAACTTAAAATATTTTTTGACATTTATAATATACAGAGACTATATTAAAGTCGGTTATTGAAGTACTGGTACCCAACTGGAATCAAATGGCTAATTTCACATTTTTCTTCAAAAAATAACATGAATGAAAAAATTTTGCGTCTGTTTTCAAACCTTAAGATACAATAATTCATAGGGAATTTTCATTACTAAAAATTACTACTTATGGACATTTTTCTGAAATATTTGTTCTACGTGTACTTCTCTATCAGGGCGTATTAAAAAGATACCAAGGGCTTCCCTGGTGGCGCAGTGGTTGAGAGTCCGCCTGCCGATGCAGGGGACACAGGTATGTGCCCCGGTCCGGGAAGATCCACATGCCGCGGAACGGCTGGGCCCGTGAGCCATGGCCGCTGAGCCTGCGCGTCCGGAGCCTGTGCTCAGCAACGGGAGAGGCCTCAACAGTGAGAGGCCCGCGTACCGCAAAAAAAAAAAAAAAAGATACCAAGCATGTAAAAATATTTTTTAGTTAGTATTATTTAAAATGTTTTAACTTTTAACAGGTATCCACCTGTCGACTAAGAAAGGATCAACAAATAGAAGATGATGAAGAGGATGAAGACTTAGATGTTACAGAAGAAGAAAATTAAATTTAAGTAAACTTTGCATTTCCATTTTATCTTAAATGACTTGGAATCCAGAATGACTAAAACTGTAAAACTTTATACTGGCTTGAAATGAAATGAAATCCTACTGGAAATGGAGAAATTATTAAAGGAAATTTATGCTGACCAAAAATGAAGTTTTAAAAAATATTACACACCAGTCATTTCAACATTCTGTCTAGCAGCATGTGATCTTTTTGTATAAGTTCCATTTTTTTAAAAAGATTATGTATTTCAGAAGTATTTCATATTAATGCATTATACCTAGTTGAGGTTACACTAGTTAAATAGATAAAAACAACAACAAAAAAAAAACTAACAATTCCACTTGCTTCCTTTAGGTTAAGACACCATGCTTTCAATACCAGAAAAGGGTCCTAGATAGTCATTCTGATGAAATACAAATTCTGTTCCATAAAGCTTTAATCAAAAAGCCAAGTTTTCTTTTTTTACTTTTTTTTCACTTGTACTACAACCTGAAGTTTCATCATTCAATATATAAATTTACTTTTCAATGAGAGTATTATAGTCACTCTTAACAATAATAGGACACTAGGATATTGGTGTTTTACAACTATACATAAAGCATAAATTTTAGCTTTAGAAAGCTACATTCAGCTTGATTCTGGTTTTAAAACGAAGTCACTGTCGTACTAAAGTGCTATATATGGCACTCCATCTTTTGCAAAGCTATGATTTGGTGGAATGTTGCCCTAAAAAACATCATGGAAAACCATAAATCAGTAAAAATTCTGTAAAACTTTTACCAAATTACCATCTAATCAATAAAAGAATGTACAGTCACTCTTGTTCCTGAAAATATAAAACAATTTAATCAGAGCCTTTCAGTATGTCTGATGCTTTCCTTCTTTGGATGGGGAATTGTACTTCTATTATTTCATAGATCCCAGTCAGGCATATAAAAATTAGGAAATGATCATTTGGGATTACCACAAAAGGATAACAGAAAAATAAAACTTTCCAGAAAGCTTTTTTGACTTTGTTATTCATGGTTCTGTTCTTAACAAAGCACTGCTTCATGAAAATAGCCCTAAGTGATAAATTTACTTAGTTTTTAAGTAAAATATTCAAAACATTTTAAAATCCTAAATAATTTGACATTCTTAAAAAACTGAGGATATCATTGCATTTTTATTTTCTCAGTATTTAATCTTGGTATTTGTAGCTGGGAAAAAAACACAGTTCTAGTATTGCTCTTGCTGCTTATGATAGCAATTCACTTCTCTTGAGCATCAGTTGCCCTATTTATAAAGTTAAAATAGTGCCTGATATATAAAGCAATCAGCAAATAATTCTGATATAAAATGTATGCTTTGGCTACTTCAAAAAAAAAATTCTAAGGACAAAAGGAATATACAAAATACTTTCGATGTAAAATTAAATTTTAGACCAGACATAGGTTGGCAAACTCCTTAAAGGGTTACACAGTAAATATTTTTACAATTTGTGAGCTGAGAGACAAAATCAAGGCTATTACATAGGTACTTATGTAACCCTACTTAAAAATGTAAAAGCCTCTTTTAGCTTCCTTATAAAAAGACAGGCTATAGGCTTCCATTTCTTATCTCCAAAATAGGTTTATTAGGGTTATTGGAACTAAATGATATAGTTAATTCACATGTAATTAAAGATCATAAATACACAGTATCTATTACAGCTCAGTAAATATTAGCTTACATTTAATACAAAGATGGAGGTGATAGGGTCACTGCTTAATAGGTGATACATGGACCAAGAGCCAATGCTCTTGACAGTATTTTCAGTAAGTGCTAAGTGTGTGCTCCTAACACAATAATTCTTACCTATCTCTTGGGATTAAGTTTACTTTCTAGGCATGATCTATATTTTTCAGAATACCTCGAGTCAAAAATGTTTGGCTTTAAGATAATTAAAATGCCACTGGGTATTAAACTAGAGAACCAATATGCCACTATACCTGATACATCTAGGAGAGGAAACAAAACTGGCTATGAGATAATTACTGGAGCTGGGTGATGGGTGTATGAGGATTTAGTACACTATTCTCTTACCTGTTTGAAATTGGTGGCGTGCTGGTAGTTGGCTCTCTGGGGTGGAAAATGCCCTGATTTTCTGCATTTACCAATTTCCATGGTGTGAATACTCCTACCACGGCCAATTTAAGTTATCAACATGTCACTGAAGGCAGAGTTGGGAACAGATATGCAAAAATGGCTCCCAAGAAGTAGAAGCCAGCTTTCTGTAATAAACTTTTTAAAGTTAAAAAATATATTAAACCGAAGATTACGGAGTAAATTAACTATTCATATCAATCCATTAATTTTACAATCGAAATACAAAGCCTGTGTTTACTATTGTGATAGCCTCTTATCTACCACGACCATCCCAGCCTAGATTGAGAAGCAGTTCAATATTAAGTGATACTGCACTTTAAGCTTCATCTTAGCTTTTACTGATATATATTTAAGAAGCATTTTAAGTCTTCCCATATACTCCTCCAATAAATTATCTAAATAATCTCTGAGCAGTTAAAAATATCATTTCTTCCTATTGTCATTTTCCTAGCTGCTTGTAAGCTTACTAGTTTCAAGAGCCATACTGATGTGCTTTTTGGAACCAAATTTACCAATTTATTCATTCCACTAGCAAGAACGACACTCAACATAATTAAAAACACAGAGGGCTTCCCTGGTGGCGCAGTGGTTGGGAGTCTGCCTGCCGATGCAGGGGACAGGGGTTCGTGCCCCCGTCCGGGAGGATCCCACATGCCGCGGAGCCTGAGCGTCCGGAGCCTGTGCTCCGCAACGGAAGAGGCCACAACAGTGAGAGGCCCGCGTACTGCAAAAAAAAAAAAAAAAAAACGCAGAAACTTCGGTTGGTTTTTCTTAGACTTCTTTAAATCACTAAAGATTAATCCAAAATACTTATAGCACTAACTGGCTAAATACTGACAAAGTATTCTACTTCTGCCATACCCTATTATTAAATGACTAAACTACTGATATAAATTCAAACTTTATTCTTATTTGCTCACTGTGGGAAATATCTAAATCACAGAATTGAGGAAAATTAACCTTGCTTTATGTAAACTATAAAAGGCCAACCAAAGTCAAATCATGTTTCATAAGATGAACAATTTTAAATTAGAAGCCAATACATAATGTTTGTCTCCCAGAGAAACCCTGGAAGTTTTAGTTACTTTGTCTTTTATTAACAATGTTTGGGCATACTAATTTTATCTTTTCTTAATGCTATTTTTAAAGCAAAAATGGAGGTAAGAAAATATCCTTTACTCTTGAAAATATTTTTAGCATGGTCTTACTAAAATTAAAAACAGCATTTAACAAAGTTAGCAGGCAAAAGTATTAAGAGCATGAACTGGAGTGTGTAGTCTGTCTGGGTTGAAACTGGCTCCATGATTTACTAGCTATGACTTTAGGCAAGTAACTTAAACTCTCTGAATTTCATTATCTCATTTGTGAAATAGCGCTAAATACTCTTAAGCTTCTTAGGGAATAATTAAGATTGACATTATGCATGTAAAGTACTTATACTGCCTAGCACACAGTAAGTGCCCAATGTAAGCATTATGATGGTATAGAAAATCAAATCCAGTATTTGCAAAATGTCTAAATGTCAAATATCAAAGAAGTCAAAATTCAATCTCACAAAAGTCTTGTTATATTTAGTCACTGAGTCTTTGGATAAAAAGTTTTGAAATTAAGAGATGAGAACCTAATTTGAAAAATACAATTTATATGAATCATCAGTAAATTCTTCCTAGAAACACAAACTATGTCCATTTATCAGATTCTTACCAGCATAAGCCTGAAAGTCCCCTTGTACCTATAATTACTTTACTTTTTTATTTTTTTGTCTTTAAGTATCTTGAGTAAATCTTATCAGTTTGGTTGATGAGATGTTGGAAGAAACCACAGAACTATACACAGCACTAATACACTATTATTACAGAATGTTTGGTCTCTCCTGTCATAAATATTACCTTATACAGCTGTTGGAAACCTTCACAAAAGAAGCTATAATTTTTTTCTCTTTATACAAATACAATTAGTTGGTTTATTCAGTTGCAATTTTTTTATTTTTATAAAATTTTGAAAGTTATGATCATCGAAGTTTTAAGAATTTCCTAAGCTTTTTACATAAGTAAATTTCAAGTTCACAGTCTGTCAATTTTGAACTATTTATGATTAAGGGGAGGCTTAACAGTAATATCTCAGACAAGGAAGAGGGCATTAATTCTGCAGGCAGTTAGCAATGAAAATGCTAACCCTGAACAATCAGTCACTGACCATTTCCTTATACAGTTTGAGTAAAAAGATGTAGACTACAGAATGGAAACAAAAGTGAATATAAAACTTATCTTCCCCAAATACAGTTCTACTATACAAGTCTTGACGTTTACCCATGACATCAACAAAAATTAATGCACTCAGGGAATTAGTTCTCTCCCCCACTGGTCAAAAAAAAGGCATATATATTTTTAAGTTAGAAAAAGTGAACGGCAATTTGCAAGCAAAAGAAAACCAGATTCACATTCTATTTACATTTGTTCTATTCACAGGTCAAAATTAAAATGTTTCTTTTCATTAGTTAAAAGTAAACACTTAAAAAAATGCATTTTACTGCATCAATACTGTGGGGAGGTAATTCTGAATTTAGAAATGCTCTCTAGAGCAAAATTAACTTAACTTTGCGGGGGCCAACTGGCCTATCATTCAGATCTTTAATAGCAGCCATAGCTTCATTGTAGTTTATCATGGCAACAATGGCTTCCCCTGTAGGTAATCCTTGCTCGTTATACTGTATTGAAACTGAATCAGGAATGATTCTGTAACCATGGAAAAAGTCTAGAATTTCATTAACATTAGCTTTAAATGGAAGATTCATTATCTTAATGGGTGTTACTCTACCTGAATTACAATTTAATTTTGGATCAGGCATAAATCTCCCCTCAGGAAAACTTCCCATATTACGCTTTCCAAAATCAAACTTGCCACCTTCTGGGCGACCAAAATTCACAAAAGGGCGATGACTTCTAAAATCATCAGGGGGGCTCCTAAACTCCTCACCAGGAAGTCTAAAACTGTCAGTAAGTCTAGGGTCCTCCTCTGGAGCTTCCCTGAGGTCTTCCTCCGGGAGCCGCCTGAAGTCCTCATCGGAAGGGCTTCTAAAATCTTCCTCCTGGGGATTCCTGAAGTCCTCATCAGGAGGGTGCCTAAAGTCTTCATCTGGAGGACCCCTGAAATCTTCATCCAGTGAGTGCCTAAAATCTTCCTCTCGGGGGCGCCTGAAATGCTCCTGGGATGGCCGCCTGAAATGTTCCTGAGGCGGCCGTCTGAAATGCTCCTGGGGTGGCCGTCTGAAATGCTCTGGGGGCGGCCGCCGGAAATGCTCCTGAGGTGGCCGACGGAAGTGCTCCGGGGGCGGCCTCCGGAAATGCTCCGGGGGTGGCCGCCTGAAGTGTTCCGCAGGTGGCCGCCTGAAGTCCTTCTCAGGAGAACGCCGGAAATCCTCCTCAGGAGACCGCCTGAAGTCCTCCTCGTGGGGCCGCCTGAAGTCCTCCTCGGGAGGTCGCCGGAAGTCTTCCTCTGGAAGTCGCCTGAAATCCTCCTCAGGGGGCCGCCTGAAGTCTTCCTCAGGTGGCCGCCTCCATTCCCCCGGGGGAAGCCGTCTGAAGTCCTCCTCAGGAGGCCGTCTCCAATCCTCCTCAGGTGGCCTCCTGAAGTCTCCCTGGGGGGGCCGCCTCCAGTCCTCCTCAGGGGGTCTCCTGAAGTCTTCCTTGGGAGGCCGCCTGAAATCCTCCTCAGGTGGCCGCCTCCAGTCCTCCTCCCGAGAGTGCCTGAAATCCTCCTCCGGAGAGTGTCTGAAGTCCTCTTCCCAAGAGCGCCTGAAGTCCTCCTCAGGAGGCCGCCTGAAGTGTTCCTCCCGAAGGTGCCTTAAGTCTTCAGGGGAGTGCCTGAAATCCTCTGGGGAATGCCTAAAGTCTTCTGGAGGGCGCCTTTCAGGAGGTCGGAAATCCCCCTGGGGATGCTTGAAATTGTCCAGTTGCCTCAAGTCCTCCTGCTGATGCCTAAAGTTTTCAGAAGGGCCAACCGAGTATAATGGTAGATCATTTGAGTCAAATGAATGGGAATGATCATCTCTGTCACATGACTGTGAATGGTCATGCATTCTCTCACTGGACATTGAAGAAAAATTTACACCAAACTCCCGCATTTGTACCTCAGATATGAGCCTTAACAATACCTCTGTCCCCAAGAATCTTCGTCGGTTTAAACGTTCAGCTTTCATGGCCTGTTCTTCTGATCTGAATTTCACCAATGCTTCTCCTAGACCAACTCCTTTGTCATCATAAAGCAAGTAAATGTCATCCTCAGCAAGAGAAAAGTCTGCAAAGAACTTCTGCACTTCAACTTTTGTAACATCAAATGGAAAATTTCTTATATATATGCACAGTTTCTGGCCAGAATAGCCTTCTTGAGAGTATTTTTGTGAAACGTGTCCAAGCCTCTCTTTCTCTGTTGATGCTGGTCTTTTCTTTTCATAACAGTCAATGAACTTCAGCATCTGTTTTCTAGAAACTGGATCAATATGAACTGGACGATATTGTAAAACAGTCTTATGTAAACCCAGAGCAGTGTTATAGTCTTTCAGAGTCTTGAACATCACAAAGGCATATCTTGTTCTTCTTTCATCCTTATATAAAAACCTAATCTGTTCATTAGTCAGATCAGTATCTCTAAAGAAATTTCTTAAATCTCTTTTGTTAATACTTAGGGACAGATTTTTTAAGTGAACATAAAATCCAAGAGGAGAACGAGAACGTGTTCTTCTGGGAGATTTTGAATGAGATCGTTTCCAAAAATGTCTATCATTAATTCCTCTTGGTGGAGAATGTTCTTCAGTCCTCATAGAAATGTCACCCTCCTTAACTGCATTACCTCCAAACTCAATCCACTGTTGTTCCGAGCCTTGCATTACTTCAATAAATCTTGAACCCATAAAACTTCTATGACATTTAAGACCTCCTGAAGCATCGATACATGAAGCAAATTTTACTATGGCATCACCATTATTTCGGCCATCATGATGCTTTAAGAAAATTACTCCATCCACACACAAACCAGAGAAAAAGACACGTACATCATCTTCGTTTACTAAGTAAGGCAAGCCTCGTAGAAACAAGTAAGGATTCTCTGCCTTCAATGGCCGTGTCTTTCTTGGCCTTAAATCACCTTGTCCTGTACCATTAGTATGAAACCCAGCATCTTGATTAATCGGAGAGCCATATCCAGAATTACTTGCTTCTTCTTTAATAGCCTCAACAAAATTAGATAAGCTGCCAACCCCTGGTGCCCCAGATCCTGGTCTCTCTCTTCCCATGCGATCAGTTCTTTTCATTTCTATAGTCTTCTGCATTTCTGCCTTACTACTAAGAAAAAGCTCTACAGATGAATCCTTGATAAACCCTCCTGAACGACTTATGGCACGTCTTGCATCTTCATCTGTTGCAAAGATAATAAAAGCCTCCCCAACTTCCCCTCCAATTATATGCACTCCTCCATCAGGAATAGTCAATCCCGTGAAGAAGTGACGAATATCCACAGGCCCCGCAATAAAAGGAAGCCCCAGTAAACGGATGACTACAGCCATGCTGAGCTCAAACCACAGCAATAATGACCTGCAGACAGAAAGGTACACATAATAGCAAGTCTTATTTTTGAAGTACCTAATCCCAAACTAAGCTTAATAGTTACTTGGTTCCTACCTTCTTCAGCATTTATAAATGAAAATAAGACATGAGTTCACAAAGATATTGACTGTATCTAACTCTTAAAAAGAAAAAAAGGAATAAACTTTCTCCCAACTAAACATACAAATAAATAAACCAGCTACTTTGAAGAAACATTTCCTATCACCTATCCTATACAGTATGAGCATCAAAAATATCACATCTTCTTTGTAAGTCTGCCAAGTGCTACTTCACAACAAGACCAAACTATTTTCAGACATATCTTCTACTGAAACATGGGAGAGAGAGCTTTGGTGATTAAAGAATTTTACCAACCACAACGAATTTTACATACTTAGAAAAGGCATCTATGGTCAGTATATAATTGCTGCTCATGATAATAAACTGCTTACCACTAGTGCACCACTGACCAGACATAAAGTACAGAAGCCATATGTACCTAGATGTACTATTCTACTTTGCATTTTTTTTGTCAAGCTTCTGTGAAACGCCTTAAGCTCTGGATATCTTACCTTTTTTTTATTTCTTGGAGACCTGTTAATTCTGTAAAAGCAACTTAACTGTGGAAAGAAAATGAAATATAATTAATCCTTGGACCCTGCAATTGATCTTAAACAACGCCAGATTAGGATATTCACTTCAGAATTACCTAATAAAAGTGAAGCAATATAAGAAGCACAACTAAGGGCATTACGAAATGGTTATCTTTGTTCCAAGGGGAAATTAATCATCCTTCAGCAAAAAGAAGGTACAGATTTCAAGTAGACATCAGCAAATTATTTAGAAGCAAAAAACCTGAAAATTTAACAATCAGTCCTTGATTGAAAGTGACATGAGGAAAAAGGTGATGGACATGTTATATATTTTGATTGGAGTGTTGGTTATATGGTTGTATAAATTTATCAAGGCTAAATGAATTCTATCCTTAAGGTCTGTGCATTTCACTGTATATGAATTTTATATCCACTTTAAAAAAAAAAAAAAAACTGTTCTACAAGTAAAATGACAATTTAACACCCAAAATTCCCAAAACACTTTCTATTCATTTCCACCCATGAAAAGACCAACATCTAATTCATTATGTCCAACTCTCCTGCAAATCTCCTCCCTTTCAAAACATAAGACCAAATCAAATTAATAAATGATACAGTGAACACTAATGTTTCAAATTCAAAAACTAATTTTTAAAGCAATAAATCCAAGACCAATGGCTACCATTTGGACACAATTTTACGTTCTACATATACACCTCACATTTCTAAACATGGAACCAAATTTCCTGATTCCACTATAAATAAGACAAATGATAAAATATCCCTAAAATCTAAAATCTCAATTACTACTACTCTTATACTCAACTATTGCTACTCCTTATCTTAAACTCCTAAAAAACTAGTAAAATTCATCTTAAGCCAGAAAGAAAACATTCAGATAAACACAGAATGTTATGATGCTAATGTTTATTCCATTTCAAACAACTATCCTGCACTCTACCGAGGAAACCCAAATGAAAATGTAGAAAGGTAAAAATATAGTAAGAATATATTAGTTTGGGGCTTCCCTGGTGGCGCAGTGGTTGAGAGTCCGCCTGCCGATGCAGGGCACACGGGTTCGTGCACACGGGTTCGTGCCCCGGTCCGGGAGGATCCCACATGCCCCGGAGCGGCTGGGCCCGTGAGCCATGGCCGCTGAGCCTGCGCGTCCGGAGCCTGTGCTCCGAAACGGGAGAGGCCACAAGAGTGAGAGGACCCCGTACCGCAAAAAAAAAAAGAATATATTAGTTTGGAATGTTTGGGGATATCAGTAGTAACAACTGAAAAATCTGAATTTAATATTCCTTAAGGAAATTACATCTAATACTTTCAGATGTACCCAAACAAAGTAGTCTTAACCAAGTAAGTTTTTAAGACCGGCTAAATTAATGATTATAAGTTTATGTTTTTAGTGTGCAAATAAAGGTTGTTTTAATTCAGTACTTACACCTAAGTACCACTCACCCACAAAAGTGGTGTCTGAAAACTGTTCTTTGAGGTCTGCAAGGCTTATTTTCCTTTGAAAAATGTCCATAGATTACTTTTTAAACTACAAGCTAAACTAACAAGGATAGCAAGAAATTAACTGGCACATTTTACACATCTAAATTATCAATGCCAAACTGATATTAAAAATATTAATGAGTTTTACTATAAAATATTTGCATGGTATGTGGGGGAGGGGCAGAGGACATATGGGAAATCTTTCTACCTTCCACTAAATATTACTGTGAAACTAAAAAACCGTTCTAAAAAATAGTCTATTAGAAAATATCTGCACTGTCTCCCCAACCCCACCCCCACCCACCCCCCGCCAAAAAACGTGTATAAGCTTAGTTTCTTCAACAAACCAACATCCACACCAACATTTTAACAAAAACTACAAATGGCTTCTGGAATAGTTGTCCACATTACTGTTCCAAGACTTCTTCCTATGCAAAATGACTTAGCTCCTTTTTCGCTTTTAAAATATTTTAGAAAGCAGTGTAATAAACATCATTTTGTCCCTCCTAAACTTTCTTAAAAATTCAAAAAGGAACAGAAATATATCTACAGAAAAAGCTGAGAACATTTCACGGAGTAATTAATGCCAAATACAAAAAATGTCTTATAGGGGCTTCCCTGGTGGCGCAGTGGTTGAGAGTCTGCCTGCCAATGCAGGGGACGCGGGTTCGTGCCCCGGCCCGGGAGGATCCCACATGCCTCGGAGCAGCTAGGCCCGTGAGCCATGGACGCTGAGCCTGCGCGCCCGGAGCCTGTGCTCTGCAACGGGAGAGGCCACAACAGTGAAAGGCCCACGTACCACAAAAAAAAAAAAAAAAAAAAGGCTTATAATTTATCCTCCCTAATTTGTAAACAATATTCTAAGTAGTTCCACGAGTACAAATTCGTGAATTGCAGTTCAACTAGAATATATAAAATGTTTCTTCTAATTTGCCACAAATATAACTACTGCTTAAACTTTTCTGCCCTTGAGATAGAAAGGTAATGTACCATTTATCCCTCTAAAAAACACACCTAGGAGACCACCTATAAGAAACCAGCTCTGAAAATGAGCATCTTTCCTGTGGTTCCCATGTTATTTCCTTAAGCAAATTCCCCAGAAATTCTATTCTTAGAACATTACACAAAAAAGGAAAACATAAAAATACCCTAAAATACTCTACACTTAAAATTTTTCTACTTACGAATGCAACAAAAGTATTTTTGTGGCTGTGTTGGTTTAAAGACAGGGATCTGTTAGAACTTCTAACCTATGAAAAGAAGGAAGTGGGTCCTTAAGAGCTCATTTAAGGGCAAGTCGCTGAAATTAACAAGCTCATTTTAAATAATTTTGCTAATTTTATCCAACGATTCATTCCACTTAATCATCATTATCACAAAAAAAAAAACCCCACGAAATGTGCATCTTTTCATCAAGACTGAAAGGGAAAAGGGAGGAAGGCTAAATTTAAATGGTATTATTTCAGATCCATTTATTTTAACTAGAGAATAGCAAGTCATTTTCCAGACATGGTGAGGGGGAGAACACTGCCACTATTTCTTAAAACCTAAAGTTAGGATGAAGCACATTTGAAGCACAAACGCAAGAGTTTCCCCTGCAGAAAATAATCTACCCCAGTCCACAATGATTCTTTATGACGATCTGCCTTTTATCCTTTTATAATGTAGATGGTTAAAATAAAAAACTAAAGGCATGACGACACAGAGCCAAGTCCCCAGTAGGAACCGTAAATGAAGATGAATCCACACGGCACAGGAATTCCCATAACATCCATCATCCTCAAACGGATCATCCGAAGGCATTGCTTCTATAGCCCAAAGCCTTTGTCCATACTCCCAGGGGTCAGAGCTTCCTTCTTTCGCACCAGGCCAAAGTTGCTACGTGGGATCCGATGCTGTAGCCAGACCTTCAGCCAAAAATCAGCCTTCATATTAACCTGGACCGCCCAACCTCCGTGCCTTTCCGTTACACCGTCCCAAGGGCAAACACATTCCGCCCTAACTCGCCAAAGCGTGAACTGTCCCCAAATCTAACTGAAACACTTTAGCTCCCCTCAAGCCTAATGAGCCAGGCCTTCAGCGCTTTTCTGCCACCGCTGACTACGATGACATAGCAAAGAAAAAAAATACCTATGCAATCCTTCGAGATCTTCACTCTCAAGCAGACTGGCAAGTGCACACACACCACCACATGGACGGGGGAGTCGGTATTTAGCAAGGAAAGAGGGTGCCCTAACGACAGAAGCTACGCTAGTTCCTTGCGCGGCCCCGCCTTTCCCTGTGCTTCCGTCCCGGCCGCCAACCCCTCCCAGCCCCCGGCGCCCCAGGGGTAACTGCTTCGCACTTGGCAATAAACACACACCGCTGCTGCCGAGTCGGAACCACAAGGCTGGGGGCGGGGTGCACTCCTCGTCGCAGCAGCCTCCCCAAAACAGGCAGACCCCTGAGTGAGCCTAGAGGAAGATGGCGCCCACTCTCCCCTCTGCTCCGGACAAACGGACGCACAGTTTGTCTGCCCATGCGCTCTCCAGGCGTAACCCACCACCCCGGCGCCCCGGCCACGTTTGCGCACGCGCCCAGACGCTCACCTACTTCCCGTCGTCCAGGGAAGGGAGGTGGCTCCCACAAGCGCGCTCGCTCGCCGTGGAGTTGCTGAGCTCCTGCGCATGCTCGGATTCCAACCAAGCCGGGAACCTGAACAAGGAACAGGAGAGAGCTTCTGAGACAAAGTTCGGGGTTAACCCGTTGCTGCGGTGAGAGGCTTCAGTAAATAACAGCCGAAATGCACTGGACAAACGTTCGTGATTCCCAGGAGTTAAGAAAAGAGACGCAAAAGCGGAGAAAATTTTACGATTTCATCTTTTCAGCGCTGCAGTTATGTATTCTAAGCATCTAACGAAAGCCTCTTTGTAAATACTTTTAAAAGACCAGAAAAATGTTAGTGTTGCTGCCTTAGATGTTACAGGTACAATGCCAACACCCAAGGGGCTTAATAAGTGCATGCATATTCAACTTTAGAGACATTTATGAAGTCTGTTAATGTCTTTATACAGTTCTTCCTACCTTTGGGTTTTTTGAAACAGAACACATAAAGCCAATTTTGCAAATTGGGAAGCGAAAAGCACAGTTACAGGCAAGTTCTGTGGTGCCTGCTTTGTAAGAACTGGTGAACAACCTTGTGTTTTATTATTTGCAAGTAACAAAGCAGCCCACCACATTTTATAATTACAGGATACATTTATGGGTGGATTCAAAGCTCGCTAAGAAGCTATTACTTTAAAGCATTGTTACATATGAGAGAAAAAAATGAGTTTTCAATCTCTCTCTCACTGCAAAATACCCATTCTCTTTGAGAAAGAAGAGGTAGTTTAACAAGTGAATAAAAGGTAGTTCTCTGAGTGAGCCACCATTTACTCACTTGGGCAAATAACTTAGCCTCTCTATGCCTCAGTTTCCTCATCTGTAAAATGGGGATAATATTAGTACCTGCCTCTTAAGGTTGCCAGAAATGTTGAATGAGCAAATATATGTAAATATCTGAGACTACATAAGTGTTAGTGACTTGTTTCAAATGTCAAGGTGACCCCATAGACAAGCAGAAGATGTCACCTCAGGGAGCTAGGCTCAATGACTAGGCAGCATTTACCTTGATTATTTCCAAAACTCCAGGGTTTGGACCTAGCCTAGCAAGCTCAAGAACCTGAACTTAAAAACTAACATCTATTGAGAGTTTATTATGTGCCAGCCCCTGTGTATTATCTCATTTTATTCTTACAACTACTTTTAGAGGTAGGTACTATTATTTTTCCTATTTTACAAATAAGAGAAACTAAGGCATAAAGGATTGCGTAGCTTGCCCCAGGTTACAGAGGTAGTATTAACCAGGAATTGAACCCTAGTGGTTTGCTTCCAGAGAACACTGCTCTGAATTATACAGGGAGAGTATGCTATCTTCTGAGGCAGACTCCATGTAAACAAGCACACAGAAACAATGCTCCAAAATGTCGATATTGTCAATATTAATTCACAAGAAGAAACACTAGTAAAGTGAAACTGAGATCAACTCAGGCTGACCAGCACTTTACTGGCTGTAAACACTCTCTATATGAAGTCAAATGATGAGAGGATTGTTTGCTAAGCATGAAAATAGAGCATGAGTTATCTAATGTCAAAAACTGTTTTTCAGTTAAGGGTACCTAAGAAACCCATCTAACCCATCTTAACAAAAATACAGCTGTCATTTAATGAGCACTTACTATAAGGCTCATCTGAACAAGTGTGCTTAGATCAGACTCCTTCCCTTGGAAAGGCTTAGACAGATATTGCCAGTTGCCCTTGTTTTTCGAAGATGACCATCCCCCTTCTATTCACAGATTTTCTCCAAACAGAACAATATAGTGAATGGCTGTTTTTTTCTTGTCTGCCTTCTGCCTTTCTCTGATGACTACACCATTACAATCAAAAGAAGAAAATTCCAGTCCAGGTAATTGAGTTTACCTATATGGTATTCTGGCTATTGAACAGTTTCTTGAGCCTTTAGTGTGTCAACATGAAAACGTAATCATTTTAGAAAACAGAAAGAAAGTTTCTGGAACAGCAAAACAGAAGACTGTACCCTGAAACATGGTAACCACACGGAGCCATCACCATTCTTTGGCTCTGCCTGGGCAATTAGTCAACTTTACTAGGCATGTTACCACGACTACAGCACTACTTACCTTCCTGCATGATTTTGCTATCAGACAGTTTTCAGCTGTCCTTCCTAGGTCTTCAACATCTACAAGAACAGCCTTTCATCACTTGGTCTCAGAGTTCCTCCATCTTCTAAACTCCAAGGACCCTCTTGTAAACCCTGACTTCCACTCAATTCAACTGGGATTTATTGAGCATGGACTGTGTGTCCAGAACATTGCTAAGGCTCCTGACAGACAAAGCTGAAGAAATCACCGTCCTCTTTCCTCAAGAAGCTCATACTGTAGCAGAAGAGACAAGCCCACATGTGCAGCCAGTCATCACATACAGGAGGACATGTAGAGCATAGGGATTAAGACCGTGGGCTCTTGGATCAGCCAGATTCAAGTATAAATCCCAGCTCTTCCACTTCGTGACTATGGACAAATTCCTTATCCTTAAACTTCTCCATTTGTAGAGGAAGTTAACAGTACCCACCATGCAGGGCCATTATGAGGACTAAGTGAAATAATGCTTGTAAAGCATTTAGAACAGTCCCTAAGACACAGTAAACTCCATTACAGTTGTCCCTCGGTATCCTCAGGGGATTAGTTCCAGGACCCCTTCAGATACCAAAATACAAGGATATTCAAGTCCCTTATATAAAATGTCATAGTCTTTGCATATAACCTATGCACATGCTTCTGTATACTTCAAATCATCTCTAGATTACTTATAATACCTAGTACAGTGTTAATGCTATGTAAATAGTTGCCAGTATGTGACAAATTAAAGTTTTGCTTTTTGGAAATTTCTGGAATTTTTTCCCAAATATTTTCAAACTGCAGTTGGTTGAATCCATAAATGTGAAACCCATGGATATGAAGAGCCAACTGTATAACTTAGAAGTCAAGAAGGTAGTCTCAGAAATCAGAATACCATAGTTCCAAGCCCAATTCTGCCACTTGCTAGCTGTATCATTTTAGTTGCTGAACTTCAGTTTCTTCACCCATCAAATGAAGATGACAATAGTAGAGTTGTTGTGTAGATAAAATGGTCTTATATATATAAGCATTAAAGACCCACAGTAAAGCACCAGGAAAAGCATATAACATGAAAATCTTACATGTCTCTCTGGTGGCCTGTATGCTCCTTTCCAGTTTGTCCCCTGCAGTGGTTCTCAGGGGCTCACCTACAAAACCTCCAGGAATCACTGGAGCACTGTATGGATACTACTAATTAAATAAAGGAAGTTGCTCAGTTGTGTGTAACAGAAGTCAGATCCAAAAGACTTAACAGAATCAACAAATGAATGATGTGTGGTCAATTAGAATTGAACAGGACCCCAGCATTCTAACTTGGATAACTTCTTGCCTGATGTAAATGAGAGTCTTGTCTCCATGGTAGAAATATGGAGGAGACTGAGATCCTGAATAGTCTATGGATGCTATAGTTAACAGAAAGGAGGCGTGCAGGAAGGGTACTGGATAAAATCTCTGGGTTTCAGTGATGAAGCTATGACCCCCAAATCTCACTGTAGAACCTATTTCTAGTGAACAGGCAGGACCATGTGTGAAACTGGATGTCTCCTTCTGCTTAGGCTTCCTTCCCCTGTGTTCCATCCAGTCCCAGGAACATAAAACAAAAGGAAGAAGCAAGAGGAAGACCTAAGAATCTACAGAGAAATTCTGAAGAGAGAACAAAAGGAGAAAATGAAAAAAAAAAGAGAGAGAGAGAGAGAATCCAGAAGACATTGCATTGGAAAAGGCAGTCTCATGGAGCCCCCACTCAGCTGCATAAGAATGGACCTTGGGTCTGGAACACTTCCTTACCAAGGGTTAAGGAGCCCACACAGACCGTGCCTGGTTTATTACCTTGTGTGGGAATATGTTTCCTTGTTTCAATCTCAATGAGTACTCTTTAGTCTCTGCTTAAAGCATGTGCCTCATATGGTACCTGACCAACCCCACTGTTATGACTGTCCTCTAAGGCGAGGGAACAGGGTTCCTTTCACTGCAGCATGAATGGGTGCAGCGCCTAGGCTAATTACCCTGTGTCAGCAGCAGGGAGAGACCCGCTAGCTGTGGGGTGCCAATGCCCATTATTGAAGCTGAGCTTGCTGTGCCTCTTCTCTATGTAAGTTAAGTGCTGTCCCATCCAGGGCTGGACTGCATTGTTTTTTGTTTTTTGGTTTTTTTTTTTGAAACTCCAATCAATACCAAGATGCAATGGGCAGACGTGTTTGGAGTTTTCCTCAGGATTGATAATTAGTGCATTGTACTCTGCCTGACACCATGCCATGTGGACACCAAAAAATTCTGTCCATAAGGACTATGGCCAGAGGCCTCGTGGTCTAGGTCTAACCCACATTGGTCCTCTGCTCCCTTCCCAGGGATGAAACGAGGGAAGAGAGCATTGAGCTCCCCTTAGAGTTCGGAAGATGACAATAAACTGGAGAATGAGGGAATGAAGCAAGTTTTGATCTTTTCCATTTCAACAAATGTGTATTAAATGCTTATAATGTATTACACACAACCCCAGGAGACAATGGTGAACAAAAATGGACATGGTATTTATTCTCGTGAAGACTATAGTTCAGGAGAAGAGAGAAAACTAGTGAAAGAATTATTAAACTAAATGTAAATTTACAACAGGGATAAGAGCTGTAAAAGGGAAATACATGTTCCTCTGAGAGTATTTCATAGGAGGGCCTGGCCTGCTCATGGAAGTCAGGAAGAGAAGTGACAGATGAGCTGGAAGGAAAGGAAGAATTAACAAGGTAAAGGGAAATTGCTGGGAAGGGGAAGGGAGGAGAGGTGGTGCAGGCAGAGACGTGCACAGGCTCAGTGGCAATCAGAGAACTGAAAGAAGACCAGTGTGGGCAGAGTGCACAGGACAATGAAAGGCTGCAGGAAGAAGTCAGACCCTGCTGGGGGTTACGGTTCACGTTAAAGACTTTGAGCTCTCCAGTGGAAAACCAATGAACTATTTTCAACAGAGAGGTGACATACTAGACTTGCATTTCAAAAGATTACTCCAGCTGAGGTCTGGAGAATGGATTAGACTGTGGCAAGAGTATGCACATGAAGACAGGTCAACAGGTTATTTTGACTTCCAGTTTAAGGTGACAGTTTGAACTGTAGTTATTTTCACTCCTTTCAGAAATCCAAATAAAATATCAAAAAGGGAACTTTCAAAGGATTTCTGACAAGAATGAAGATGATAGGGTAGGAGACAACAGCAATAAAACTTTGCAAGCAGGAATGAGATGGATAGGTGATCGTTTCTTTTGTGAATCCAAGACGATTCTGAATTGACAGTGGAAAAAGCTAAGAAGCAACCTTATATGCACCAAATAAGTCCTCAAAGGCTTAAGAGGCCTCAATATCTTCTGCTGCGGAAGGAAGTGAAAACAGAGTTGATTGAACATCAATTTACAAAGCACTGAAGACATGCACTTAAGGCTCTTTCCTTCCAGTACAAGAAACGTGTCTCTCCCCCACTATAGCAGAAGATTGAAGGTTTATTCTCTGGAGAGAGTACGACGTAGGGACAATGGATACAGATGAGATCAGAGGCTCTATGTAGAAAAGAAAGGCATCATGTGAATGATGAAATTGAATGATGAAACTCACACTCTTTTCCCCGCTAAAACTGGTAACCAAGCTTAAATCCTTCAGGGAGAAGATTATTTCTGGGGAATTCGATCAGCACAACAGGGGGGAAACTACTAAGTGTGGGGGAAGACTAAAGACATTTTCAGATATCCAAGGTCTCTAAAATTTCCGTCTTATGACCCCTCTCAGGAAGCTGCTGAAGTATGTGCTCAGCCCAAAGAAAGAAGTAAACCAGGAAATAAGAGGATATACAATCCACTAAGCCTGAGATCTCTCTTTTCCTCTTCCAGCTTAATAGAGTGCATATTCTCTTCAATCTTGGTTTACTCCCTTGAGGAGAGATCATATAATATAGTGGTTAAGAACATGGATGCCTGAGGCAACAAAAACAAAAATAAACCAGTGGGACTACATCAAACTAAAAAGTCTTATGCACAGCAAAGGAAACCATCAATAAAATAAAATGGCAACCTACCAAATAGGAGAAAATATTTGCAAATCATATATCTAACAAGAGTAACTACCTGAAATATATAAATCACTCATACAATTCAGTAGCAAAAGCCCCAAAAAATCCAATTTTAAAAGGGACATAAGATCTGAATAGACATTTATCCAAAGAAGACATACAGATGGCCAACAGGCATGTGAAATGGAACTAAACATCACTAACCACTCAGGAAATCCAAATCAAAACCACAATGGGATAACACCTCACACCTGTTAGAATGGTTATTATCAAAAAGACAAGAAATAAGTATTGGCCAGCATATAGAGAAAAGGGAACCCTTGTGCACTCTTGGTGGAAATGTAAATTGGTGCGCCATTATGGAAAACAGTATGAAGGTTCCTAAAAAATTAAAAATAGAACTATCATATGATCTAGCAATTCCACTTCTGGGTTTTCTCTGAAGAAAATGAAAATACTAACTCAAAAAGATATAGGCACCCCCATGTTCACTGTAGCATTATTTATAATAGCCAAGATATGAAAACAACCTGAGCATTCATCAATGGATGAATGGATAAAGAAGTTGTGATATATATATACACACACACACACACACACACACACACACACACACACACACACACACACACACACACAGTGGAATATTATTCAGCCACAAAAAATAATGAAATCTTGCCATTTGCAATAACATGGATAGAACTTGAGGGTGTTATAGTAAGTGATAAGTCAGACAGCGAAAGACAAATACCATATGATCATATGATCTCACTTATGTGTGGAATCTTTAAAAAAAAAAAAAAGCCAAACTCATAGATACAGAGAACAGATTGGTGGTTGCCAGAGGCAGGGGGTGAGCAAAATGGGTGGAGGGTGTCAAAAGGTACAAACTTCCAGTTATAAAATAAATAAGTCATGGGGATGTAATGTACAACATTGTGAATATAGTTAATAATACTGTATTGTATATTTGGAAGTTGCTAAGAGAGCAGATCTTAAAAGTTCTCATCACAAGAAAAAGAATTTTTAACTATGTGTGGTGACAGATGTTAACCAGACTTATTGAGGTGATCATTTTGCAATATATACAAATATTGAATCATTATGTTGTACACCTGAAACTAATGTTACATGTCGGTTGTGCCTCAATAAAAATAAATAAATAAAATAAAATATTTTCCTAAAAAAATAAGAAGAGAAAAGGAACACAGATGCCTGGATCCTAATACAAGTTCTTATTGGCTCTCTCTGTTCCTAAATTTCCTCATCTATAAATGGGGGATAACAGTATCTACTTCAAAGGGCTACTGTGCAGATTAAAACCACTTGGAGAAGAACCTGGCCCATAGTAAATGTGTTAAATATATTGAAAGGAGATTCATAGTTCTGAGGAAGAATTGAGGATTTTTTTTAATGATAGCATATGATAACTAAAGAAGCAAAGAAGACACTCAAATAAGAGAAAGATAAAAATTGTGGTATGGTACATGACTCAAATGTGAACAACATTTAAGCAGTCATAGTAATGTGAAAGTGATTACTACTCTAACTGAAAATTTAAAATAAATATATTAAAAAGATGGAGAAGTTCAGAAAATGTGATAAAAAGCAAATCTTCGTCTTCCATAGCAGGCAGACAACTGATAATGCCTACAGCTGAAAAATTAAGTTTAAAACAGGCCATTGCAGTAATTAAGGGGCGGGGGAAAGTTGTATTTAGGGTGGCAGTGATGGCAGAGATTAAGAAAAGTAAAAGAATTCAAGGGATATTTGGGCAATAAAGTCAAGAGATATTTAAAAGATAAAAATCAAGAAGTCTTGCTAATGGACTGAAATGGGAAGTTGAAGGGAAGGAAAGCATCAAAAGTTACTCCTAGAGTTTTGGCCTTTATTATAGTTTGGATGATGTTGCCATTAACTGAGATAGAGGACACTAGAAGAGAGCAAGTTTGGGGGTGGGAGAAGGGATGGAGATTATGAGTTG
Organism: Orcinus orca; assembly: GCF_937001465.1. Lineage (NCBI taxonomy): Eukaryota > Metazoa > Chordata > Mammalia > Artiodactyla > Delphinidae > Orcinus > Orcinus orca. The sequence goes on from NC_064575.1 coordinate 45,555,993, forward strand.
TTTTTGGACACCTGGATTTAAAGGTACTCCATTCCACCCAAATGGAGTTTTTCAAGAAAACAGTGGAAATACTGATTCAGAGCTCAGAAAAATTATTTGGCCTGGATATACATATATATGTGAGTCATCTATAAAAAGTGGTCATTGAAGTCATGGACGTGACTTTCCCTAGGAGGAAAACCAAAGAATGAGAATAGTCAAAAGTCTAGGAGTGAGCCCTCAGGGATTCCACATTTAATAGCCAAGTAAAGGAGTCTGGGCCTATAAAGGGCAGAGAGCAGGAATAACCAGAAAGTTTATTCTAGGAATAACCTGGAGGAAAACCAGGAGAGTGTTCCATCATGGAGGCCAAGTTCAGTTTGGAACATAATGAATACAAAGCAGCAGTTGTTTATATCTAGTTGTTTTTATCTAAGAATCAGGAGATTGGGAAAGAGTGCAAGACTCACCACACAAAAGGCCCCAATTGTAGGATTTTGACCTAATTCCCCTTTTGGCCACAACCTCCATTTCTGCACTTTGCATTTAGCCTTCATGTTCTTTGTAGTATTTTAGTTCATTAATCCCCTCATGGACTCACTTACCTTTCCCTTTTATTTGTTAATGCCCAGGAAAGCACATCCAGGGACTCAAGAGCACCAGTAAAAATCAGGGTTAGGGCTTCCCTGGTGGCGCAGTGGTTGAGAGTCCGCCTGCCGATGCAGAAGACGCGGGTTCGTGCCCCGGTCCGGGAAGATCTCATGTGCCACGGAGCGACTGGGCCCGTGAGCCATGGCCGCTGAGCCTGCGCGTCTGGAGCCTGTGCTCCGCAATGGGAGAGGCCACAAAAGAATCAGGGTTAAAAAAGCGTGACCTCTGGTGTCAAATTGTCAGGGTTAGAATCATGATCTGAGTGTGACCCTAGGAAGTCATAGATGCTTTTTGAGCCTTGGTTTGCTCATCTGTAAAGTAAAGGTGATAATAATGGTCCCAAGTAGGATCAAATGAGATATTTCAGTGTCTGACACATTGAAAGCAAGAAATTAATATCAGTTATTTCAATTATTATCCATGGTCTTAACTCCCACCAACATATTAGATAATTCCTATAAGTTGAATTTCTACCTTTAAATTTTTTTCTTTAATCAGTAAGAAGCCTTTATCTGCCCCAAGCATTTTCTATGTTCCTTTAATGTCACAGTTCACCCAGCCACCCAAATCAGAAAACCTGGGAACGATTCTTATTCCTGTTTACTTCCTCTATCCAAGTCATAAAATTCTCACAATTCTTCCTCCTAAACAGCTCTTTCATTTATCTTCTCCTGCCTCTCCCTTCTTCCCCTGCCCTATTTAGACCCTAGATTTCTGCTTTAGCTTCCCAAGTGGTCTCTACCTCTAGAGGTTTCCATATACCTCTTTTCTAGAATATTTTCTAAAATGCAAATCTGATCAACAATGGTAGGCAAATAACAAGCATTCAAGAACATTCATTTGTATTTCTTCCTACTTTTCCAGCCTCATCTCCTGCCACTGACCATACACACCCCACGTCTCAGGGATACTGAGATATGTGTCATTCACTGGTGTGCCTCCTCACTCATGCCTCTGGGTCTGTTCTGCTGGTCCCGCTACCTGTCCTGTCCTACAGTGTCTCTTACTCTGCGACTTCTTCACTGATCTCTCTCCTATCCACCAAGGCAGGGGTAATCCCATCTTCAAGTTGCATGGTCTCAATTAGAGCAGTTATCTCAAAATATTTTAATGATTCGTTTCTATGTATTTCTTTCTATGAAACCCCTGAGGGAAAGTGCCAGGGATAGCTCTTGTCCCTAACAAGTGTCTACTCATAGAAGTGCTCAGTAAATGTTTGAAAAATGATTGAACTCCCCACCAAAGATGAGATGCCCTCTGACTTCCCATAGGGCTCTCTTTCCTGGCAATTATGCCTCTCGTAACTCAGTTTAGGGATTCAAAAACACAATAGTCTTTGGAACACTCAAGATGATTCCCATTTCCAGCTCCAAACACTTCATCAAGCCCTAGACCTCCACATCCATTTCTGTTATACCTCTCTACCTGAGTAAGCAACTTGTTCAACATAACCAAACTATACTTGTCCTCTCCATAAACTGTTCACTTTGACCCTAGGACTTTCCTAGCCTATCCTCTAGATGCTCCCACTCCAACGTGATCTAGCCTTTTTGCAGGTAAGATCTAGACTTGCTGCCAATTTTCAACTCTAAATGATTTCCCTTCCAATTGTCCACTCTACCTTTTCAAAATATTTCTTACTTTTACCTATGTTCTTTACTTAGAAAACTGATCTTGTTCAATTTCTCTGATCCCTAGCCCAAGATTTATTGATGGCTTCACTCATCTTTCTTTTTTCCTTCTATTCCGAGAATGACTTTCTTCCCTTTAGATGGTCTTCCTCCCACTCTTACTTTAAGTCCTTGACCCCTTCCCAGGAGCTCAAGGGAGAGTCAATTATTCCTCTCTTTATTTTAAATCTCTCTTCTACTACTCCTTTCCTTTACTCTCCACTTATAGACCTATTCTCCTTATCCTAAAGAAAAAATTAAAATTCTTTCAGCTCAGTCCCTTCTTTTGCCTTCCTTTCAATGCCAAAATAGTCTACATCTGGTGGTTGCTCTTTCTCAGTACTGTTCTATGATTTGCTTCTACCCCATCACTGTAATAAAACTGCGCTCTAAAAGATCACTAATGATCCCCTAATTTCCAAATCCAAAGACTTTTTCTCCATCCTCAGCCTCCTTGACATTTTGTAGCATTTATATTGTTAGGACACACAGCATTGTGGTTAAGCAGCCCCAAGAGTTAAACTGCCATAATTTAAAGCTGCTTCTGTAAATTGCAAGCCTTGAATTTTGGTAAGTTTTATAAATCTTCTGTCTCCATTTGTCATCTATAAAAAAAGAGATGATAATAGCAGTATAGGTTTCATAAGGGTGTTGAGTGGATGATAATTTTGGTAAGGCATGTTGCAGTGCCTATCTCATTCTAGGTGTTCAATAAGCATTTGCGATAGTGTTTGAACCCATCGTTTCACTTTTGGGGGGTAAAGTTCTTCTTAAGCTGACATTAAAACATGTTCTTCTTCTCATCCACTTCTATGTATAACTCTTTCACTTCTTTGCTGGGTGATGCTGGGCATGTCTTTAAGCCTGATAAGTGGCGATTACTACCTATTCATAAAAAGATTGAAATGATACATGTAAGACGTTTAAGTTTAGCACAATATCTGGCATACAGAAAACATCTGATTTTCTGACTAAAGAAACAGAGGAAACATCTCTGGTTCTGTAACTTTCCTTCTTCCTGTCTTAAATCTGAATGTTGATATCTGGTGTGAGGCAGTCCATTGCAGGTAGGAGGGAAAAGCCAAGAAAACTGCAGAGATGACTATCTGATATCATTGAATGAACACCAGAAGCCCCTACCTCCAGAATTCCTATGTTTGTTTTTGTTTAAGCCACTGTGAACTGGTTTAAACTACCTGATCTTCTATTACTTGCAATGAAAATATTCCTAATGATACAGTCCCAATTTATGCTTAACAGTTGTAGCTAACAGTCTTTCTGTTATCCTTCTAGGCAGTTTATAAAGATGAACCGAGAGTATCTACAGTTATTTCCAACTTAACTACATCTATTTTGAATCCTTGTGCTACAGATAAACTATTTAGCTCTTTGGGGAAGTTTTTTTAGGTGCAGTGCCCAAAAGTCTTAGACAACCACATAGTTCCACTGTCTGTGGTATAAAATGGCAGTATCATCTTGTTAACTAAAGACAATAGGTTTGTCCTACATATAGAACATGCCTTTTTTCTCTATCTATTCTGCAAAGAAGCCACTAAATAGATTGAGAAGATAGCAACTGAGTAAAGCAACTCGTTCAACATAACGAGTATGAAAAGATAACAATTTTGGAGTTGGCCAGATGGAGACAGATTCTAGTTTCACCACTTCCTAAAATGTAAATTTTTTGATCCTCAGTTTCTTTAATTGTAAAAGTAGCCTAAAAAGGGGATAGCGTTCCTACAAAGGGTTATTATAAAGAGCTAAGGTTAATGCTGTCAAGTGCCTAGCATAGTGCACAGTGTGGAATACAAAGAATCTGCTCTTTTATTGCTTCAATTATATAGTAGACAGTAAGTAAATTTTACTGCCCTGACCACTCCCACAGAGCATTAAGGAGGACTAGAGTTAAAATTCACCCACAGGAAGCTTTTGAAGATTAATCTCAACTATTCTGACCATACTCTTTCTGAGCCCCGATTAACATTTATGGAGTCATATGTTTTTCAAAAATTATATTCAGATAAGTGATTTCTACTTCAAATTAGACACTCCAACAATACGGTAATTACTCAAAAAACATTTTTTATAATGCCTCTTTAAGGAACATTTTTCACCTTCTGTGTCATAGGTATTAGCGACAGAGTGAATGCTGGTCTTTTGGGGAAGGTCACATGACAAATAATAGGCCTAATGGTGGCTAATAGTTAAAGTTATCTAACTTCCTTAGATGCATTTTCCCACACGTATTGAGAACATTATACGTGTGTGTGTATTTTCCTTAATAGTGATAAGTCATCATTTTTATTATGAAGTTTGTGGGTTTTTTTGGAAAGCCAAAAGTCATTTCAAGATACCACTGATGAATAAGGTGGCTTCAAAATATGCCAGATTTTATTGGTGGGGGGAGAACAAAATACAACAAAACAAATAGAATACAACAAAAGCAGAAGTGAATTTAAATATTAAGAAATAACTGTTTCTTTTATGACCCAGAAACTGGCTTTGAAGGTAATTCTAAAATGTTTTGGGGTTAACAGCTTCCAAGAGTGCCCATTTTGAAAGACAACAATCGTGTATGTGTATATTTGATTTAAAAAAAATAAGTCCCTTTTTTATTCACAACTGGACTAAAGATCTCCTTTTGTAAACATGATGTCTGTGCTTAAAACACAGAACATAGAAACACAAAGAAAGGTCTGTCAGGAAAGATCTGTTTTTAGTGCTTCAGTCAATCTTCCAACATTGCTTATTTCAAATCAGTGTTTTTCCTACTTTTTTGACCAATGTATTTTGACAAATACATTGTTGGAATGTCGCCTTTAACACGAAAATGACCTAGTCTGTGTAAATTTTGATGTAAATATGATTTAACAGTTTAATGAAGCAATACTTAATTTGTGTGATAAAAATCAGATATTTTCTTTTCTGTGGTTATCTATTTTGCGACCTCCTAAATTGATTTCACGTCCCGCTAATGGGTCGAGTAGCAGAGTTTGAAGCAAACGTTGTAAATAGCCGGTCCCACTTGCCAGGCTCCAGGGTTAGCTTGTCTCTAACTCATCCTTTCCCAGACCAGCCAGCTTCCCGCGGCTTTGGTAACCTAGCAACCAGACAGCGCAGGCAGACACTTCCGAACCGCAGTTGTCCAATCAGCTCTGCCGAGTTGTCGCGGAGGCTGATGGGGCGCCGGAGACTGCGCGGCCGCGAGTGAGTGCATCTTGGTGACGGGCGGACGCGGGACTGTGGTGGCAATGGCGGCTTGGTCCACCTTAAACGCTGCGGGTGTGACTCTGTTCCTCTTGTTGGTCCTTCTTCGCGTCTCACAGGCTCAGACCTTCTTCTTCCCTTTCCGGCAGCCGGAGACATGCGGCCACAACCAGTACTTCGATATCTCCGCGCTCTCCTGTGTCGCGTGTGGAGCCAATCAGAGGCAGGATGCTCGAGGTGAGACGGTCCGGGATGGGCCCTAGCCAAAGTAACACCTCCGCCTTGATGCTGTCCCCAGACCCCTCGTCACTAAAATATCTTTTCATCTGCGGAAGAATGTTTCAGAAGGGTTAACTGCCAACGCCTGAGAGGAGGGTTTCTTGGAGGATTGAAGTTTGCACACAACGAGTGAGGTTGGGGAAACCCTGAGTCCGCTACCTCATAGGCTGTCGAAATTAATTTCTCGGCTCCAGTCCCTCACTCCTCATCCGGGGGGTCTTTAGGGAGGCACCTGGAAAGCTGACTACCGAAGGAAGAAAAATAGAGAAGTAATCTGAGGTGCAGAGGAGCAGGTGACAGAACAGGTCAGGGAGGGAATGCA